>NW_010523467.1:43235-84245 GCF_000687285.1 Phaethon lepturus | reverse complement strand
ACTCCGGTCATGAGAAGCATCCCACCATGTTGGGATGGCACAATAGCTTTTATGTGTGAAATTTTGTATCTTACGGCACCTCTTCTTTTCGTTTACTGTGTACTTGTTTCTTATGCATAAGGAGAATGATGCCTACTAAAGGGCAAGGTTTGCCCAAGATTAAGCAGAGAGAGAAGGGCAGCTGTCAGAAAAATCTCCCCATTCCGCATTCCAGCTACCTGGTAATGCTGCCTCCCAGCAGCACAAAAAAATATGACAGGCATTCTCCAAGGGAAAAAAAAAAAAAACAAACCACAACCAAAAAAACAGCAAACTGAACTGCAGGAAAATTAAGGATAAGATCCTCCATGTGCTATTGGCTAAATGTCAGGCTTTTTCACAAATATGCTTCTTGCAGCAAGAAAGGAAATGTGTGAAAGTTCTTTGTCTGTGAAATTCTAAATGGTGACTCGAGAAGGCTCGTGTTTAGCACATGGGAACTTGCCGCAGTCAACTCCGTCCCAATGGAAAGTAAACTCGCTTCTGAAGTTCTCAGTAGACAGGGATACTAGACACATCTGAGAAGTTTGAGAACTCAAGCTTCTGAGATACTGTCACTGCAGGCGGCTATTATCTTGTCCCAACACACAATGCGAACATTTTGAAAAGACAAAAATGAATTGCAGGGAAAAAACCCTTTTGAGCAACTTCTTAAGTGTGAGTCAGCAAGCCCAGCTTCCAAGCTCTCCTCCCTTTTGTAAGGAACTGCTGGCCCACAGACCCACAGGTATCTTTCTCTCTGATGTACATGAAGCAGCTCTTGAGTTACTGTTTGCTCTTTTGCTCCTTTTTTTCTCTTTTCTTTTGAGTTAGTCTGATGAGAGACAATTCTGACTGTAGAAGCAGTGGTTTGCTATAGTCAGAAGACTTCTTAACATAAAAACATTGAAGATTATATTCACAATGGAATCCCTTTAAATGTTTAATTAGGGTCTTTTGTTCACTAGACATGGTGGTGGAAAATAGGATTTTTAATTTCAAGACCTCAGAATTGGTTTTCAGAATAATGTTTTCTGAGAAATGGACACTCCCAAAATTGTACTTTGAGGAAATTATCTTCCATTTATTTAATTTCAGATTAAATATATTGCATTTTTGTTACTTTTACATATTTTTATTATATGTAAGGAATATTTTCAGAAGGAGAAGGAGGAAAAAAGCATATGTACTGCTTTACTGAGTTGTCATAATCTAGCCTATTTTACTTTTAAAACTTCTATGGTCAGATGCTACTTTGTACTGATCAAACAGATCTGTTTGTGCTGAGATTAATCAGACTGAAAAACAGATCAAGAAGGGTTCTAACTGTTATTTTTATTAATACCAAAATACAGATCTATGAAGCAGTTCCACAGTCCTGTACATGATGTTGCAGAGGTTGTTTGAAACGTACTCCTAAAGCTTGCAGTGATCAGGAGAGGGGAAAAAACCAAAATAAAACCCAGAGTAAGACCTCTTTAGTAAAAACTAGAAATCAAAAAACCTGTCCCAACCCTGTGGTGAAAACTCTACATGGTAGAGCACATTATTACTAGCACAGTAAGAAGTTCTAATTCAAGTTTTTTAATGTAGTATTTACTTTTACAATGGTAATATTTACATTTTGCTGATCACATGTGAAAGTAAAGGTATGAGTATTTACCTTCGTACTACACCAATAATAACTGTATTTTCTGAGGGTTTCGTTGTTCTGATAGACTCTTAAATAAGAAAAAGAAAATAATTTAACATTTTTTTAAGTTCACATTTCAGAAAACATGACTTTACAGAATCTTCACACAGTACTTTTCTTAAAATGCCTCTTTTAAACCGTTTAACAACAAAACAAAAATTGAATCCCAAGCCTGCTGGACCACTAAGAACAGAGAATAAATTTAGCAATATCTGAGACTCCATAAAAAAAGACACAGAGAATGTAGATTAATTTAAGCCTCAAATACTTTCAGTGGGGGAACAGAAAAAACTCTCCCCTCTGAAAAGGCATGTGATGGACTTGTTTGAAGGACTCAGCCTCACTCATTTAAGGAGCCTTTCACTTTATTCTGGAACAGAATGGTAAAAATGTAACAAGGGCATCAGCTCTGATACCTCGTCTTTGCCTGACAAAGATCTGATCTAGCTACTCCAGTTGAGCAAGAAGAGCCTTTGTCCCAGTGCCCTGAACCCCCCACGCTCACCCAGGGTACGTAACCTGAGCCCGCCGCCCCCACCCCACAGCCCGTTACTTAGTCTAGACGCATTCCCAAGGGGGATTTCACTGGAACGTCACTGAAGCAAGGCACCATTGCCTGTCAAGTCTCTGTGGAGAGACTCAGAAAGGCAAATCCTTTTCCCCTTTTTTTGTACTTTACAGCAGTTTGTGAAAGTATTTTTGGAATCAGTTTGCAACTTTGCTCTTCATAACAGATTTTCAAACGTTGTATGGAAACGTGCACACAAAACATTGCCTATTTGTATCTGGAGTTACTCAACAGCAACTGACATTTCAAAAAATTCAGAACACTAATGACGTGAATGTATTTACTAAATTGCTTGGTGGCACACGCATTCTTCGCAGTTAATTTAATGTGCAAACAAGGAACCAGGTATTTGGAAAAAAAAAATAAACAAAAACTTTAGCTTTAGATATCCTAGCACAAAACCAAAAATGCTGCAGCTATCAGCTGTAAAGCACTGAGGTAACATTATTTGATGCTGCCAGTGGACTTCTGTACAAAAAACCAGCAGCTTTCAATCGATTTTTTATAAAAGGGTCATATAAAAACAAAAAACCTTTGCTGATGTGTTAATTATATAGTTAAGCATTAACATGGTTACCTGCATAATGCTTCTGCATCGAAGTATCTGGAATGTCTATGATCAATAATGATAATGTCATGGTGTTTATCAAGAAAACATTCTAGTGCCGACTCAGGTGTCCTGGCAATATTGCATCGAAATCCAGCTTTCTCACATGCCCAACAGAATCCATTACTCTGGTTATCTTCTTTGGCAAACACTAAAAGTACCTGTATTAAATACACACAGCAAATCATTACAAACAAGTCTTACATATACAGTAGATTCTGTGACTCTTGCCTGTCTTAACACGTTTTTTTTAAATCTACTCCCAAGGCTTAATCCATTGTTTTTAAGAGAACTGCTTCCTATAAGCTATTGCTTTTTATAATTGTCTGTATACAGAGGTGTTTCAAGTGGATAAAATAGTTTGCCAGAGACAGATATAAAATCCACATGGGATGAACAAGTTTGGGAAGCAGTGCTCTCATCATTAGGTACAAAGATAGCTTATGCAATCAGTTGAGACTAGATGCCTAGATTTCAGCCAATGTACGTGAAACAACAGTGAGTCTACTTTTCTTCACTGAAATTGTCTCACATTCAACCATTTTCTTGGGGTTTATTTTTCTTGCCAGGATCATATTCCAGAAAAAAAAAAATGCCATGATTCACCTCATGTGAATTAATATTTACCAGTGCTTCAATGGCATGATGAAAAATGTGCTTTCCTTTTCATCTCATTCTAGTTCCCCAAAATACTGGATGCAGCCCACTCTGCGGGGTTTCTGGACTATAGACAGGCTGGTCAAGCTGAACTGATGCAAGACTGAAACCATAAGCAGTACCTCTGTATATGGAGTACGTCCCCATGTGACTCCTATGCAAAGCTTGCCATAGGATTTGTATCACAGAAGGAGATTACTGTGGTTGAAATCCAAAACTGGAAGTCAGATTTATGAACCAGTATTTGCTCTGTCCTAACTTATTGTGTAATTGCCAATAACATTAATCTCTCTGAGCCTTTTTAAAATCAATACAATGCCTGCATACCCAAAGTATGATAAATCCAAGTTCCTTCTAAAATGTATTTCAAATTCTAGGATTGAATATGGTACAGAAGATAAATATAAAGTCTGCTAAGGAAGACTCTCACTGATGTGATTGTGCTTTGCATAAACATAGTATCTTGTAGAAGAAAACTTCTTTTGCCTGTAAGAATACACAGAATGGCAGACTATAGATCTATGTTAGTGTTGATTTTGTGGATGACTCAGTATCTGCAGCCTTCTGGGAAAGATGGATAATTAAACTAGCATTTCATCCATTGTCCCAAGTCACCAATCTTTCAGTAATTTAATCAAACCACACTTAGATATATGCTTTGGTCAGACAATAATGTGGAGCATGTGTAACTCACACCCATCCCACTGCCATTTATCTTCTGGGTGATTTTAGGAATTCCAGTGCTGGTTACACTTTGGACCAGGTTGGTGGAATGTCTGCCAGTAAATCTTAACATTTCCATGCAGTGCATATTTTTGTAAGAATGAAGGACTTTGTACTCATTGAGTTCAGATTCCTTTTACAGCAACCTGCAAAACTGTTTGCAAAAACATGTCATAGTTTGGGCTTTATTCATTGAAGTTAATTTATAACACTCCTAAAAAGTGGAAGAATGGTTTTCAGCAATAGCACAGAAAGCAGATCTGAGTTGTATGACTGACTCTGGCACAAATGCGACATTGTCTAACTTCTCCTTCCCTCATACCTGCCAGTTACATTACCAGAATGAAGTGGTAGAATTTTAGAGTGGCCTATGACTGGACAAAAGTGATCCAATCATTAAACAACAAAAGAGGCACAAATACTTGAGCAATGTTTCTGATTTATACTTGGTGAAACACCTGGATGAGGCTGTCCTAAGACCTGACGTTCGATGATATTACTGTCTGTTCTGACAACAGCTCAAGGAGATGTTGAACTGCAGTTCTTGAAGACAGACATTTTCAAATTATCAGGTCCAGATTTCTTTCCTTCAGGAGTTCTGTAATTACTGACTGAGGAACATCTTGGATTATTAATGGTTCAGTATGCCTTGGGATACAGGAGAAATTTCAGAGTAAGTCCAAAGGAGTCATGTCTCTGCAAACCTCATACCCATCTAAGACAAAATAAAGGGACAACTGACTTACGACCTTTATTAATAAAGAGATAAAGGAGGATGAATTAATGCCAATCAACAATGAATAAGAAAAAAACATACTTTGCCAAGATCATTTCATATCTTTTGTGACTATATTGCAAGTTTGGTTGATGCTAGTAATAATGCTGGTGTAATAGACCTTGACAGGACATTTGGCTTAGTATCATTTTGATGAGATTTTCATTAGGAATTGTAATTAATACACAATTTTGCAAAATACATTTTGTAAAATATAAAACAAGGAAAACACTACATTGATTACAAGCTAACTGATAGCAGAAAGAATTACAGGTAGCTCTATTTTTATGAGCTGAGAGATGTTTGGAGAAAAAAGTTGGACAGGATTTTTAGGATAACACATAGAATGTTGTGATAAAAATCTGTGAGGTGCACATTATCACTTAACAAAAATGCTCTGTGAAGATCTCCATACCCCAAAAATTGCAGCCATGAATTTTAAGCTAACTTCTAAAACATCACAGAAATTAAGATTTCAGTTTGAACTATTGTATTACCTGAAGTTGATCTTGATGAAGTCTCATGGGGCCAAACTGCACATCTGTTACTGGTGTCTAGAAGAAATAAGAAGGGATCTTATTAATACATATACACCCAGGGGAGAAGAAGAATTATCTCTGTTAGAGAAGACATTTCTTATTTACCACTGTCTCACAGATATCTTGCTATAATTATGAGGCTGCTTCTTCATAAGGGTCTTATTCTGCTTTTATAAATTTATACGCTAAGCTGCATTAACAGTTAGAAATCAAAGAGCTATTCTTCAAGTAATTTTTTATTGTTGTTTTAAAGATAAAATAATGGAGTAGTCATGAAAGTTTGGTAGACGGATTGTTATTTTTCTGTATCCTCTCTGTCACTCCAGCTGTTCTGCAAAACATGGAAGTGTTTAAAAATTGCTTTTTTTAAAGTCCAAAAAAGCATTAAATCTCCAGGAGAAAGGCAATAATATCTAACTCCTCTCTTAGAATTTCACACCTAACAGGTGCCAAAGAGTGCTACAAAACCACACTGATTTCTTTTCTCCAAGGGCGTTTTGCTGCATTCCCTCCTTCCTGCCCAGCCCCTCCAGGGAGGGTTTCAGAACTCAGATATTCGTACTCGACAATGCATGTATTCAGCATGCAATTTTGCTTTGAAAACTCCTGCAAAAACGCTGTCATATGTCATGCTTTCTGCATGCCAATGATTCCCACATTAGATTCTGTTCAAGTAACACAGGCAAACAGTTTAGCTTAGGACACAAGAACTGAGCTGGGGTCCTTCCTTCTCATGTGTCACTTCAAGCAATGGAGGTTAATGACTGGAAGTGCTGTGTATCACAACTGCTTCTCTTTGATACGATTAATCATTAATCAAGCTTGAACATGAACAACTCTTCAGTTGGTATGGGATGGACTTTCTAAAGCAGTTAAACACATAAATACAGAGGAAGACTCTAACAGGATTACACAGGTTAGGATCTTTGGGAATTCCCACAAGGCAAGTATCTGCACTTTCATGTGCTTAAATATTTTTAAGCTCTTGCCTCAGAAGTGAAAACTAAAAAGCAGGAACAACAATGCTCCCAATTCAAATTGGGAAACAATGTCCAACCAATGGTCCTTGGAGTTACACAGACTCTTTAAAGGGAACCGGAATAAGAAAGCAGAAGAAAACTATTTTTGGTAATGCAGTAAACAGAAGACATCTTTGGATTCATATGTGGATTCATATGCACAAAGAAAAGATCTGTTGAGCATAAAGGTGGCATTTTTACATTGTTGTTTTTCAAAGTAAAACCACACTCGAGGATCAGATTTATTGCTTTGCAGCCTAGAAGTTTTCCAATAAGCAATTTTAAGGAATCATCCACATGTCCCACAGAAAAATCTTTTAGAATTACACACTGTGTTCTTTCTATGACCTTACTGCTCCATTGCTCACCCCTCAGTGCTTCTCATGTGTGAATTTATTTATTTATCAACCTGGGAATCATCACCGCAACATTAAATAAGCAATAAGCATGAGTCAAGGAAAAATGGCAATGTAATACCTGCAAAAATAAGCCAGGAATCAGTGCTTGCCTGTGTTATTTAAGAGGGCCTCTAAAAGCTGATGTTGAAAGGACATGAAGGGGTTTCAGATTTACTCTCTTTCTGGATCAGATACGCTTAGTTTAAATAATCCCCAGTCAATTTTTTCTAATTTTGAGACCAAAAAAAAAAAACCCTCTCTCTTCAGTTGGAAAAATCAAGCTGTTTTATTCTCCTTTGTGGCCCATCATCCAATCATTCAAAATCTGCACTAGAAAATAGCAAATACTTCCACTGATAATGCACACAGCAGGAGGGAATCCACCTCTTTGCACCAGTTACTGGTTTTGCACCACTGACAGTAGTAATGACTTGTCCTGAATCAGTAAGATCAGCAGAAATGCCTGAAGGACACAGAGGGAGTGTATCTATTGAGTAAGAGATGCCTTTTTACAGTCACTTCTCTGACCATAACCACACTCCAAATTAAATTTTGAAACATTTATTTTGCACACTCCAGCTGCCAGCATAAAGCAGCAAGTGCTTCCGGTTTCACCAAGAGATGAGCCTGAGCTGTAAGGTTCAGATCCAGAGCTGAACTGCACTGGTATCTGGAGGTACGTAAAACCCCATCTCTCAGGCCAGCGTACCCTTAGATTATCAGTCCCAGTCCAAGGGGAATTTTAACAAATGAGATAAACCCAGTATTTCCAGTTACTGCTCTTCAGAAGCTTCTTTCTTTTAAAAAGGTTGTGTCTTTCTTTTGAAAAGGCTGTGAATGAACAGTCACCGAAGTATATAAAGGACTGAGCCTGAAAAAGTTTTCTGCCAGACACCTGTGGCCATTTTTACACTGAAAGTACCTGTCTATGCACCATTTCAGCTTAAGTTACAAGGACTGCCCAAATGAGACAAACTGTTTTGTTACACATTAACTTGCTGTCCCGAGTAGATTAAAAACCCTGGTCTGCATCTCAGCTGGAAAATTTTGGTGAACTCCAGTTAATTCTTAATCCTGTTGACATCTGTTCAAATAACTTGATTAATCATTTCAATTTTTTGTGTTCTGCTAGTAGCACTGAGAAGTAACATGCTGATTAAGTATTGTGTCAAAAATCAAGGCTTCAGCAAGGATTAGCAGAAACTCTCAACTATCAGTGAACTAAATGAGCTTTAAAAATACCTCTAACGCTGCAAGCTTAGAACAAAACCAAACCCAGCCAAAGCTCCCATGTATAGTAACTGCACAAATACAACTTCTGCTATTTCTTCCTTGAAGTTTCCTTCCTACTTGAAAAACAAAGAACCAAGTACATTTTCAGATTGACAGACATGACTTACACAGGTGACTGCCTTCCAGGCAGGCACAAATCTGTAAGAAAGCATATGAGAAGACAGAGAGGCAGAACTAGCTGTAGGTTCCTGGAATTGATCGTGAAAGAGCTGGGTCCCTTGCCAAAGAGCCGCTGATGCAAACTTCAGGAGTAAGTACAGCATATGTGACAGTGGCAAGACCTGAGTCCAGGACACTTTGAGCACCCTGACTCTGAATGCAAGTCTTTGAAAATCCTTCCTTGGCAGAACAACCTTAGAGGCCAGCCTATAATGTGGAACCACAGACCAAATCAAACCGAGGGTAGGAAGGGGTCCTGCTGCAGATTTCTGACAGCACAGCCCGCTCTCATTGCAGTCCCACCCTCAAACCATGCCAAGAGTGCAGGCTGGCACCAGGGCTCACGGTCTCAAAGACATCTAAATGCTAGAATAGTTTGCAACAGTAACTAAGTCTCAGGCTTTTGAAAATGCAAACATTTTGGCTCATCTGTGCTAGTGGAACTTCCACAACAGCTGCAGCTCAGTTCCTCCAGGTCTGGCGAGTGAGAGATGCCTGTAATAGCAGGCTGCAGGTCAGCAACTACTAGTTAGCTCTAATTGCAGACAGCAGCTCAGTTACTGCAGCAGCAAGTGTTTACACCCTCTGCTTTAGAGACACAGCAGATAATCAACTCCAGGCTACTTTAAATGCTTACACACAGCAAATGCAGCCATTTTACATTCTCTGACCCACTGAACTACTGCTAGTAGCACTTATTTTCCCCAAAATTTTCTTTTCTTATTTGAACACTGTATTTTCTGTCCTGTCGAACCAGACCTGGTGCTGGCACAAAGTGAGATTTGTCCCAAAGCAATGGCATTAGCCGAACATATGACAGCTATCAGTGGGGAGGTCTTCTAATGACTGCTGTGTGCAGAGTAACACTTGCTAGAAATGATCTGCAAGTTGTAGTAGCTAAGTTGCAAACAGTGAAATTGCTGAAATACTTCATGTTTCTGATGTCCAGAGGAAAGTGAATGTTTGGTAAAAACACCAACTGAAATAAGCTTTAAAGAGACAGACCCAAACAACTGATCTGATTAAAGTACAAGCAGCTCAATGTTGACCTGATGTAACCTGGTAAAGTACTTCTCGCTATGAGTCATTCTTCACATTTTACCAGAACAGAATCTACAGCAATGGTCTGTTCATGGTTGCAGGGCTGCTTTTTTTTGTCTTCCTAAAGCTAGAAAAATTTTAAATGAACTCGCTCAATGAATAAATGTAGAAAGGAATAAAGGGCGGAAACAAAGCCAGCTTGATCCACATGCTCCCTACGGTGATAAACTGCCTGGTTGGTGTGTGTGACATATCAAAGCAGCCCACAGGTCTCTTATTTGCTAGAGGTCTCATATCTTGGCTTTCTCCAAAATGCCTCTCTTACCATTACCAACTGGAGAGGAGAGCAGACCTACTGAAAGGGCAGAGTCAGCCCCCAGAAAATCCTTTAGCTATTAACTCCTGCTACAAAGGGGCAAACACATTCCTTCTGGAAGCTGATTTTCTTAAGTCACTTCTTTTATGAAGCTTTTGTGGGATGCTTTAAAGCAGGGCCCTGCGCAGCCCAAGGTAACCCTCGTCAGAGCCGGGACCGCAGGCTGCTGCAGCACTACCCACTCACGAGAAGGGCTGGCCAGGGGGCTGCTGGCATCCTGGGGAGCAGGAGCACTTGCCCGGAATCCTCCTCCACGATCCACAACTACTCCATCACCTCCTCTCTGCCACAGATGGGGCTGTACAGATGACAGTAATGACTCTTCGCCTGGATATGTAATCACCATGCGCAGTCCTGGACTCCCAGTAGTACCCCTCCCCTAAAGGGCAGCTGGAAGCATTTCTGCTCCCGCTGCTCTTCTCGCCTTTTCCAGGCTAGAGTTTGCAGGAGGAGATGTGACAGCTTATTTTTCCTACAACTGACTTGAACAAAGAAGTGACATAAACTTTTGCTGAATGGATTGCAGATGGAAACTGTTGCTGTAAGGCTAACATCCGTGTTTAGAAAGCAGACAATGAGAAGAGAATTTCTGTTAGTAGTTTAACACTAAGTAACTGCCTCTTCAAATAAAGACTTCAACCTCAAGGCTTGGACTCATAATATATGACACAGATAGCTACAATGATTAGACATAAGACTTTATCACTGGTCCTAATGAACTACAGCCAGCAAAATTAATCATTTTACTCAGATCTGTATTTTAAGACATCACAAAAAAGTGTTTTATCTAATTTTAAAATTATATACTTAAATTTTCTACATATACTAGGTAGATGATATAAATCAGCATGAGTTGACTCATCACAGCAAGCTTTGACAGTCTTTTACATCAAGATATGCTAGGAGCTATAGGACTGTTAACATAAACTGAATTTTGATAATTCTAAGAAAAACAATGGGATGAATTTTACAAAGGAAAAAATATCCTTTTTCTTAACCTGCTGTTTTAAGCATAGACTGATCACCCCCGAAAAGGAAAGCTCAAATGAACTCATAGATTTATACAATACCTTAAACTTGAACTGATTCAGCATCTATTAACAGCGGAAATTTGGATCCTACAAATACAAAGAATTCTACTTGAATTCTACAATTCCCTTTCCCAGAAACCTTAGTCAAATCCTCTTGGATGCTGAAAGGTAGGAAATAACCCACTCAGTATAAACTGGAATGACAAGGTCCAGGATCTAGTCCACCCAGGTCATGCCAACATGGTGCTTCTATCTGAAGAAAGAGGAGCTTAGTGACTCAGTGTCGCTAACATTTCTGGGCAAGAAAGTCTCCATGTTCAGGATCAGCTATAGGTTTTCACTGTTCACATTTTTCTTTGTTCACAACAATCTTTATGACTTTCTGAAATGTATGAATACTAACCCAATCCATGGTCATTTACTTATTTCTTTCTCAGTGGAAATCTATCCAAGTAGAGAATTTAAAACTTAGCTTCCTATTTTCCATGCACTTTGTGCTAGACACTTAACACTACTGTTCATCTTCCTTGCAGACCTTGACAGCACTGTTTTGTTACAAACTTAACACTGGTACAAGTTACATAACTTGTACATACAACTGTTCAGAGCATAACATGAATTTTATAGTCCACTGGCTGAATTCTGACCTGGTTAGCAACAGTGAAAATTCAGAGTAATTCTACCAAATACAAAGAGAATATGCTGGATTTACTTCAGTGTAAATGAAGTGTGAGTCTGGCCCCATGCAGCTACTTCTTTTGTTGTTTGGAGGCCACAACGGTTCAAATAAAGAATAAGAGGGAACAAAGCTTCCAAGGTTTCTGCCTTTACTCAACAGATTCAAGGACAAAGGTAAGCCTGGCTCTCAAAGACCCAAAGCCATATGTAGTCAGTTTATACCTTGCTGAAAGACAAAGACAAGAGTTCTGAAAGGCAATTAAAATTTAGCAAAACTGCTGTTCAACCTCAATGAAACCTGTTAATTCCAGCCCTTGATATTTTTTCCTATTTCTTTTTCATAAAAGGTGTAGACAAATGTCACAGACTCAGTATTTTACATAATGTAGCATTCTGACTCAGTGCAATTTGCTTTGATCAAATCTAGCATTTACATTAATCTAAATCAGGTTCCCACTGATGCATCTCTGTCAACAAAACAATACCGATTTAGATCTATATTACAAGGTCTGGAGATCACCTGAGGTTCTGTTCCTGTATCTTTTTCTTTTTATCTATTTTCTGGTTGAAATTGATTCCTAGAAGAATTATCTGTGATACTGCCATGTAATGATACAGCAGACAGTGTAAGCAACGGGGTAACATACCCTCAGTTTCCTTAATCCATTTCTTCAGTTTTAGTAACAGTCGTGAACCAGTTTTGCACAAACGAGCCCTCGAGCACCAAACTGTGGCCTCTGATTCACATCACTAGCAACACAGAATTTGGGCAGCTTGCTGGTTTTGTGAGAAGAGAAGCTTTATCAAGCGTAATGAGCTGCCGGGAGCTCTCAAGTCAGGCTGCTGGCCCTGTCAGCCATGAGATCCACTCTCTTACTCCTGAGTTCCTGACAAGACCTTTACTGCTCCTAAAATCCAGCCCCTCTTCCACTCCTCAGCCTGGAAGCAAGTTTTGGGTTAACCCAGGTCCTGAGGAAACTGCCCAGAAGATACCTACACCCAGCTGGGACCGGGACTGCTTCACTGGTGTGCCAAGACAGAGCACTGCACACTGTGGCACTGTGGCTATCCTCTCCCAGGCCTGAGGAGGACCCTGCTGATTTTTGCCTACGTGTTTGGCTTGCCACACGTGCTAACCATTACTATGTATGTTTGTTTGCATTGTGGGCCTAATTCCCCATTGCATTTCTTCAGTGTTACTCCACTGCAATAAGTAAAGCTAAGTTAGAACAAAACTGGAGTAATAGTGTTGTGAAATTGGGCTCACTGCCTTCTAGCACACTTTAGACACAACTGAGAACTCCCATTTTATACCATTTATAAATTCTCCCCCTATTCGTTATAGAAAACTTTGTTATCAAGCTGTGAGCATGGCACTAGCAAAAGTGAATCATTCTGTTTTGTTCAGAATAATTAATGATGCTGTCCCAAAGTGGCTTTTATTATTATTTGTAATGTGGTAAGGCCTGGGTAGCCTCTGGCCCAGATGAGCAGCCCGCTGTGGCAACTTTGTACAGTGACAGGACAAAAAGGCAGTCAGCATTCCCTGCCATTGTTAAAGGTCAGAACTTTTACACAGAACGTGCTAACAATTTGGGGGATTTTTAGCTCTTGATGGGGTATTTAAGTGATAAAATAAACGTGATTACCACTTAGTGTGCCTACAGCACTATTGCACAGACCTCAAAACTTGTAGAGGGAGGAAATGGTTGCTGTTTCCATTTTTACATTCAGAGGAACCGAGGCACTGGGGGAGAGAGCCAGCCCCAGCACACCTCGTGCCAAGCCCCGGCATCCCTCGGCATGGCGTCAGGACCCCCTGCTTCCTGGCCACCGACAGCAGCAGGCGCTGGTAATATTGGGACCGTTTGATAACAGCCAATATCTGGAAAACAGTCACTGATTTCTCAAATTCAAAATGATAGTTTCTGATAATTCAAACACAATTCACACTACGACTTGGTAACTGCAGCGTTACCGGAGTTTCGAAAGTAAGCAGCTGCAAATCCAGCAAAGTGACTATGCAAAGCTCACACTTCATACTTCCACAAGAGTCCTCACTCTCAATAGACTGAACACCTAAACTGGACGGAATAAATCACAGACAAGTCAGAAAAAGAAAGCCATCTACTCATTAATCCACACTGACTTTTCCTGTCCTGTCCAAAGAGAACAAAGTGGAATGGAAATCAGTTCCCACATCAAAAGCTATTCAAATCTACCAAGTTTTATTTGCTACAGTATCCACCTGATTCAGAGATTCCTTATAGACCTGTATGCTATGCACAAGTACACTGGTCTTGAAATTTCACCTATTTGTCTGTTTAGAAGAGGAAAAACACATGACATGCCAAATGCTTTTATGACCAACCAGCACTGAATTTAAAATGCTCTAGGCCTTCACCATCTTAAGATTTGAGATGACTCACTGGGGTCTTTGTTAAGGCCTCTACTTTCTGACTGAAATTTTTTCAAGAACAACTCCATTCAGGCCACATACGCACAGATCTTTGTCTGGAGGCTGTGAACTCTCCCCACTTCAAGATCCCTGGGCTGCTCACTAAACTACAGCCAAATATTTCTGTGTGGTGAGGACATGCTGTAAAGCATTTGTAGTTATATCCTGCACTAAGAGAAAAACAGCAGCTTAAATGATCTGGCTTGTACTTTAGAAGAATTTTTTAAACCCTATAATAATGGTTTTCTATACATAGGTTGCAGAAATGGATGCCTTTATCAATGCAAAAAAAAGTAGTACAAACATTTTCAGCTGTTCAAAGTCAAATGTAGTTTTTAAGTGTTTATCGTTTTGGAGAGTCCAGCTTAAGGGTAACAGGAATAGAATGTACAACATGCAGAAACTGAATTGCTTCAGATGAAAAAAAAGAGGTCATCTTTAAGGCACTAGCACCTAATTCCATGTCTTATTTGGTTTTGACAAAATTCCAGGGTCAGCTAGAATACCTTGCACTTCAGAGCAAATGTCCTCTGAAGTCAGGCATCCTTGGTATTCTGGGGTTCCTTGCAAATAAGGGTTGTGATTGCCTTTGTGAGATGTTACCTTGCAGACAGCTGAACAGCATGCGTGTGTGGATATTACACCTCCCTGAGTTTCAGCAGCTATTCCCTTGTACTCCAGCGACTCCGAGGCCTCTCTGTTTTCCCCTTTGCAATCAGGACCAGCCACACTCTATCTCACAAAACACTTTAAAGGCAGCCACATAAAACCGGTGTGTTTAGCAGCTCCCCGGTATTTCCTCTCCCTTTTCCCCCCTCACCTGACACAAGTCTGGTTACTCCACTGGCTAGGAGAGCTGTAACTGAGCTCCGGGGACCAACTAACTCCTCATAGGCCAGTGTAGACATAGAAGTTTCAGTGTGCTATCTTCTCTCATCTGTTGGCAGAAATAACCTCTACCCAGATTTAAAGGCTAGCCAAGAAGAAAGAGGAGAAATTGTTCTTTAAGTCTTGCAGGTCATCAGCCAAGACACATTTGAAACCAGAGCGTTAAACATGTTGGGGTTTGCATCACTCCAAACAAATAAATCCAGCCTCAGCTTTACCAACATCTTTGTCTAACTGAAAAGGAACTTCTCATTCGCCTGCTGCTGCCTCAGGTGTATTAACTTTGCAGGCAGGCTGTAGCCGACTTTCCATCCCCCCACTTGAGCAGACGCTTTAGTACAAACACTACATTCTTCTGGCCCAGAGGGAAATTCTTGCTGCCTGCACTTTAACAGTTGAGATGCATGGCACTCTGGGAGACTTAAATATGGCACAGTAGTTCTATTGTTTAATATTATTAAAACTGCTTGCTCTCTTGTGATTCTGCAAGATCTTGGGAGTGTAGCAATAAACCCTAATCTGTTTCATATCTATCAGCTAGTTTTCTTTCTAGTGGATACCACTTGCTGTTTTATTTTAGAGATGATTACAGATGCATCAGGATACAATAGATCTCCAGCACTATCAGTTTGTTGTTTGGTTTTGGTTTTTTGGGGGGGTTTTGTTTGTTTTTTTAAACATACATGAATTTCAGTGGCCATTTTCATTGAACCACCTGGACTTCAACAGAGTCAGCTGACTAAAAGGAAATTCCAGTCTATCAGGAAGATTTCCAATTACTTTATGTCAAACAAACTTTTCATGCCTTGATCTACCAGCACTGCAATTGCCACAAACAGACCAAGCAAAGCAAGAGAGTACAGCACAAAAATAGCATAAACCAGTCAGTGGATCTGTTAGGCCTCCTAGAAGATCGCTATTGTGTCCTAAGCCTTCCATTTGTTAAGGAACAAACTTGCTTCTTCTGTTGTCATTTATAACCCATTGTTTGCACTGACACGATTCAGGCTTTACTGACCATAATAATTTTTTCTATCTGCTGCCATCCATTATCATAAAATCATCCATTTCCTAAGCAGTGTCAAATGGCCTGCAGCAAACTGCTGTCAGATCACAGCTGGGCAGGTAGCAAGCTGAGATTTACCCCTCCTGACCAACTAAGAACTGCACATGAGCTCCTGTGATTGCTACTTTATCTTACACATCTCTAGCCTTTGCATATGTGGGCATCCTGGATGCGCCGGTTGATTTCAGTCCTCCAAGACTAGACAGTGACAGTATGGACCTGCCTCCTTCTCCTTCTACATTCCCACTGCCATCTGCCACACACACCACCTTCACACAACTTACTCAGGTGTCTGTGAACCTGCTGGACACCGCTGGCATGTGGTATTCTGTGTGGTCCAAAAGGTGAGCTCTGTCCACCTTAAGCATGAACACATTTGGGCTCTATCCAGTATCTTGCCTGGGAACTGCTCTCAAAGGTGCAGTCTCTGAGATGTAATTTCGCAGGCAGAATAAATGCTAAGTCAGTGGGACAGAGGCCAGTACAGTGAAAGAGAAACGTTCAATACGGGTAATAAACGTTTCAGTATTTTTGTTTATTGAATACAGGTTTCCCAGGCTGAGAGCAACTGTCTACTGATATTTGAGAAAACCAAAAGAGAGGTTCTTGGCACTCAAACCTTTTCTACATAGAGAACTTTGTCTCCAATAAATGGAGGAAGACTTGAGACTGCAGGCATATTCAAGACATCTTTTTAAAACATACAAGGAAATTCCCAGTATACATCTTTTTTTCACTCTAAGGTTTAGCATTAATTTTGCATGTTCACATCAATGACCAACCCAACAGGTTAACTCCAGGTTCTATCAAAAGAAGGAAAACAGACAAATGGATTTAAAAGCGCTGGGGATCCCTTCTTTCTTTTGACCACTAGGAACTCCACTAGCTGAGGGGATGAGTGACTGGTTTCCTCTAACACAGTTGCCTCTTCATGTCTGAGGACCTACAGGGTAGTTTGAAACTTGACACTGGTTTTCTGCTTGAGTCTGGTTCAGTAACACACAGTGCTTCTGCCAGCCCACAGTGCTCGTTAAATATTACATGCTCGGTAGATGCGATCACTCTTTTTTTTCCTTAAGTACAGTAGAACCTTTTTACAGTTATGCCAATCCCCCTAAACTTTGCATGTCTTTAATAAAGTAGGGGGTTTCATTATAATGAGAATTGCAATTAAGTAGAATTTGATGCAGCAGAGCAACTTTTCATTCTAGTTCTCTTGTAAACAGAATTTCACTCTATCTGGATTTGTGGTAGGCACAATCCATATTTAACTTAACTAAAAAAATATGTTTTAAAAAAATAACTATAATATTATCGTTGATACAAAGTAATCTCTGTACATTCTGCCTACAAGTAGAGTTTCCTTTACAAAAGAACTGCTGGAAATGACAAAGACGACACTGCTGGTATAAAATGAATTATTACAGAGCATTATTTTCTCTCTAGAAATGCACGAGCAACGAGTATGTTACCACCTCCTGGTAAAGTTTCACAGGACTAAAGCTGTGGCAACTGAGGTCTCAGCAGAGCAGTCTCCCGCAAGGCAGCTCCTTTTTAATAAACGTCAGCAAGGAAGCCCATGAAGCACTCTGCCACTGTAGTCATTAACTGGGAAACAAATTCAGCTGGGTATCAAATATCCACTTAAGATGAAATCCTGCCCACAGTGAAGTTCATTGACACTGGTATTGTACCTGGAGAGAGTATATCTAGGTAATATTTGTATTTCTCAAATAAAGTAGAAGGGCCGTAATTATGCAGATGATAATCTATAGATGTTGAATAACCTCATATAAATTATTTAACCTTGAGATTTCCAGGACACAGAGACATCATCTGGAGATACTTGCATACTTTTACCAGTTATGTGACAGCAGTGAAACTTTCACCGAGAGAGTCTTGCAGTTACAAAGTTTGAAGGAAAGATCTGTAACATACAGGGGTAAGAACATGCGGTAAGAAGAGAAGATGCAAAAACATCGAATAAATCTGTAACGTCAACACATGCATTCACCTGCAAACTGCATAGACAGACAACTGCTGCATAAAATCATGAACACTTATGAGCACACAGCTAGCAGTGGTTGAAAGGTGCATTTGGCTGAGCAGATGTGGGCTTTCCATGTGTCACTGGAACAGCCATTTTAAAATGATCCTTGCCTTCCCTATAATGTAGGTAGATTGTCAGGAAATTTTTTTCAGAAGCTTTATCAGTCTCCTTAAGTTACAAGTCCTCAGACCCTGCAGTGGGCCCTTCCCCAGGGACTGTATGAACGCCAGCACTGTGCGTGATCTCTGAAATAAAGCAGGTTCTCCGCTCTCCGCAGCGAGGACTGCAAAATGGGAGCAGAGCAGAGTCGAGACTAGCACAGCAAAACAGCTTCTCAAATATTAGGGACACCAGGTATCTACCACCTTCTGCACAATTTTACTGACACATCTATCTGGCTGATTTGAAAAGGTCTGATATTGCAGATGAGATTTGCACACTTGTCCTGCGATACGCATCAGTGCTGGAGCTGTGCACACGTGAGGAGCTGGGGCTATTCTGTCACATACCACAGAGCTCCATGCTGCATCACTTAGGCAGCGACACCCTCATTTCACTTGATAGCAATGATGAATTAGAAGCAGCAGATACATGAAAGAAAGAGGCCCCACAGTCATTATATAATGAAATGGTGTCAACCTATGCAAAAAAACCCCAACCCTGATTAGTTGCAAGGAAAACTGGCATTCATCCAAAATCAATCTCCCTCGAGATACAAATTCTCGCATTTGACAAGATCGAAGCTCGTTTAATCTGTTTTGCAACTATCCAAAATATGTTTCCACCCTGCACATTTTTGCTTTCTCACTCTGCTGTTTTTTCCTAAGAAAAGATGCAATGGGCCTAGGCCTTCTGCTGTGAGCACGAAAGCTTTATGCCAAAGAACAAACAAGAGAAAATAGACATTAAAGTCCTGTCTGGTGACACCATTAATAAGTTCACAGTCACCATTTCCTTCTTCCTCCCCTGCACCAAGTGTTTCTTCCCAGACAGTGATCCAGACTGCTGATAGCTCTGGCAGGGAGCTTTTACCAGAAATTTTAGCAGGAAATGTTAATTTGCAAGCCTCTGTGTCCTCCCTCAGGGAAGATGGACATTAAATCTGCACAACCAAACTGTGGGGACTCGGAGCTCCTCAGACCTGCCTGCAACATGCAAAAGAGAAACTCCTCTGTATCTCGAGCAAAGCTGAGTAAAAAACTGAACTGTACTCATTTATTTTCTTTTGCCTTTTTCCCCCAAGCAATGAAATACTAGAAGAATGTCCAAAGTAAACAGAAAAATTCTATTAATGAAATAGCCAATTTAGTGTCGTTTCATGGCATAACTCTGAGCTCAGCCTGATTTCTAGGACACAAAACCTAACTGGAAATTTGTAGGACTAGAATAAAACAAAGCTATTGTTTTGTGTAAAAATTCTACTGCATTTCTATAAACCAGTTTAACGGTAAAGATAGCCTGTGTGAAACAGTAAATATAACCCATACATTACAAATAAGTTAGGTATCGGGGATAAATAGTTTTCTAGTATAAAGTCTAATGTCTCATGGAAGAGACAGCAAGGAAAAGCCAGACTCACTTTATTAACAGTTCCAATAAAGCTACAGTAAAACTACAGGTCACTTGGAGAATTAAAAAGTAAACCTATAAACTCACTGAAGAATGATGCAGATCGGATTCTTGAAAAGTTTTACTGCTCAGATAGATCACCTGATTTCTTTTTATTCCTCTATGAACTTTGAACATAAGGCTGTAATTACTTGCTATAGATGCAGGACAGAACCGTGTTCTTGATTAGGAAAGCTTTTATCAATCACGGGAAGTCTCATTTGACTTGGTTTATGTGTTTGCATGTTCCTTTGAGCCAGGACAAATGTTCTTACCACATTCATATTTGTGTGGTTAGCAGATTTTTCTGCATCCCTTTTGTCCTTATCCTCCAAAGACAAAACAAATGGTGTGCTGCTAAATGTTGAACTTTGCAATTTTAGTGCTACGTTGCGACAGGAATGTATTTTGACTAACTGTACGAGCCACTAACATGTACAGTCTAGGCACCTACCATGGAACACCAAAGTCCTACTTTTTTTCTTCACTGCTTAATTTGAACCAATATGTCGTACTCTGGATGACTTCAGAATATACTATGAGGTGCATAATTTAATCCAGTTATATTTTGTAATCTAATTTTGTTAAGAACATTCAAATGTATTCCAACAAAGCAAACCTTCTGTGAAACAGCAGGAAAATATTAGAGGTGGCATCAAACCACTACTCCATTAGACATAAATTACTCACAGTATGTTCCCCACAGAACAGAGTAACAGAATTTGCAGGCTACAATATGAGGTTGTACCCAGAAATACTTTCCAGATGAAGCAAGCAAGATTTGCAGTGGTTTTGTGACACAATCAACAATTTCCTGCTATTGGAAGAGAGGTTATCTAATGCATTTGCTGCATGGATTCTGTCTCCTTGCACACCTCCTCTTCTAGTTCAGTGAGCAATGAAAGCTAAAAAGGACACTTGTACAGATGTAAGGCCCATCACGGCACTCTGCGTCCTTCCTTCTCTGTGCAGCTGGCCCTGAATGCTGAATACCTAATCAGCTGCGAATTACTTTGTCAGATAAATCTAACAAATACACTGCCTACCAAGCGTGTGTGATATTTCACCCTCATGCCCTTTCTTTATCCTTAAATACAACCCTGCCATTGCTACTCATGTACTCTTTGAGAAGTAAAGCATGGCTTGTTTGAACCATAAACTAATACTACTTAAAGCATTGCTTTAAAATTGATTTTTTTTTTTTTTTTTTAACAGGAGAAGCATGCCTATGTTGGGAATAATATTTTGCTGATACTGTAAGCATGGAACCATGGGTGTCTCAACTCGTATCCCACATACTACATTTCTACTTCAGACCAAGTTTTAAGACAGAATTTCACAGTGTTTGTGACAACTTAATAGCTTAACTGATGATTTTGCTTTCAATTCTCCTTTGTACTTTTAGCCCATTCTGTGGGTTTTTTTAAAGCTGTATGGCATATGGAATTACCAGGACTACCATTTGACTGGCTTGCTATTTTTTCTAGAGTAAGAAGAATCTGTTGGCTCTTCCAGTCAAGAACAAACACTTCTTCCCCCAAGTTCTACTTTGAGTTTTTAGTTACAGCCTTTACAAGCAGCACTATGCAAATCAGTGTTTCCCATGTAAGAAGGTTTTCACAGAGTCTGCAGCAAGAAACACCTTCTGGTATGTACAGACCTATTTTTTACAGTACATGATAGCATACTTTCTTCCTGAAATGTTCCATTATTTCCAGTATTTCTGCCATACAAGATTATTTTTATTTTCTTTTTAATCTACTTATTACTGTTCCATCACTGCAGTGCCTACCAGTTGTTTTCTCAACACAACTCTCCCAGCCTCATCTGGAACTCTCCCAGTTTCATCTGGTTGGAAACACTGTGCCCCTTTGACTTGCAAGCCACTGGCAATGGTGAGAGCCTTCATTTCACTCTCTGTTCTGTCATCTAACACAAGACTGAACAACTGGAGCCTCAAGCTGATTATATCAGTGCTCCAGGAGTCAGAGGGAAACATCTGGAATTTATTTGTTAGAAATAAAATCAATGACATCTTTTCAGGAGTCTGAGCTTGCACCTGTACTTACAAATCTCCGTGAGGGCAAGTTATGAATAAATTTAATCAGGAGCAGGAGGCAGAAGGCTCTGATTTTGAGCCCTTTGGCTCAACCCCTGTCAAGGGCCCCAGGAAGAAGGTTGGTACTGAGATGCCCGGGAGGCACAATTTGTTCAGAGCTCTCCTCTTCCACCACAGGATAAGGAATACACTATATTAGTCCTCCTGAGGCCCACCATGCTTTCAGTGCACATGTCCCGCCAGCTCTGTAGAGCAGGTTGGGTGGCAGAGCGTGCTCTCTTGGTCCCCTCTCCCCGACGGCATCTCTATCCAGCCTTACAGTCCACCCAGGCAACTGAGTGTTTTGTTCAGCTTTGCCACGGGGGCAATGTAGCCCTGAAGGTTATTTTTGTTGTCTGTAACACCACAGTGTTGAGTGGTTCAAACTTCAGCAGAAGCTGCAAAGAGGAATGGAAAAGAGGACAGGAGGATTTTAAGAGGATAGGACTGCAGAGTAGTGATGGGGGGTGCATAGGTCAAAAGAATCAACCACCACCACTGTTATCTGATGGGAGGGCACAAAGGTACAGGATGAACCTCTGAAAATATGTAGAGGAGGGAACAGGGAATACAGAGAGGAAGAAGGGCAGGGGAGAAACAAAGAGAGAGAAGCCCCTGCCAATTGTTTGGATGAAGTGTTACCTTTGCCTAGGCACTGAACTCATTGTGTGCAGCTGTCTCCTTTCCTGCTTCTTTCCTGAGCCTCCCTCAGCACAGACAGTGCTTGTTCCAAATCGGAAGGTGACTGATGTGGGTCCTGTGCTATGGGCAGGTCTACACCAGGGACTAGATTAACTTCTTTATTTTTACTTGTGCAGAGTAAAAGGCTTTCATGGCAAGGGTTTAACTGACTGAAGTGCAAGCTGACCACATCTTATCCAACTTGGCAGCCTGTCTCAGAGAATGTTCTTATTTAACGATTGGTATGATCTTAATGAAACAATCCCATTGCAAATGCAACCAACCACCTGGAGAAGCAAAGCAAATTCACACAAGTACCCATGGCTGGGTACTGCATCCAGTTAATTTCTCTATATACTGACCATGGTCCCCATTAGGGATGCAGGATGCTGGAAGAACAGGAACTCTATATTGGGGGGGAAACCTGTTCTATTCCTTTCTGATTATAAAGGAAGATACTCTGAGGGAAACAGCATTTTTGTTTCTGCACAGAAGAATATGAAGTCAGAAAAGACAAAGAAAACTCAGCATTTCAATGAAGCGACAACCCACATGCTCCACACTTAGTACTTCACACACTAAGACTATTTCCAGTTACTGAAAATATCACTGAGACAGGGCAGCAAAACTGAATTTAGTAGAGAAAGGCACTAGGCAAAATGTTCTGGCTGTACCTTAATAAAAACCTTAAAAAAATAAAGGCAAACTCAACCCCCACAATGGTGGACCAGTTCCTACATACGACACCAGCACACCTTGTCAGTCTGTCATCAGACATTCCCTGACTTTTTCACTGCTCTGCAGGGCAACTCCAAATGTTCTTGAGTTGTGGGGTCTTTTTCTTTTCCTGGGTTTGTTTTGTTTTAATAAAGGACCTTTGAAGATTCCTTACAAGAACTGCTTTCATGAAGTGATGAACTGTTCTTTGCCAAATACACAAGCTCTTTGGAGAAAGGAAAAATAGGATTTGGAGACAGAACAACACTAAGCTGGAGGGAACCAATTGGAGCATGACAGACCTACAGAAAGATAGGGAAGCGCAAGGCTCAAGTACCATAAGGCCCTGTGTGTGCCCTGTTTTTACCAAGGTTGTTTATTTTTTCCAATGGGTGCTTCCTCTTACTATGGATGATAGGAGGCTAATATGATGATGTTGTTAATATTATTGACTAAAGCTGCTCCAAGCTTTGCCTGGAAGAACTGTTGAACTAAGGTCTGCTCTGCTCATCACTGGTTCTTGTCCAAGAGGAAGTTAATAACACTGTGGCACTGGCCAAAAAACAAGCAAACTGAAATTGTAAGGGGATCAGACCCCTGGCAGAGTTTCAGTACTCCTGATCTCAGCAACCATACTGCTGCACTAGCTAGTAGAGGAACTATGGATGAATGCATTGTTGACAGTTCCTCTGTCTACAGAATTACAGCACTGGCAGCTTCACAGTCAAAAGCTTGCAGAATGTTTTGCAATACCTGGGATGGAGGTGTTTTCACATATACATCATACAGCACCACATTATAAACTATTCCAGGCTGCTTCAGGCATAATTCTTTAAGAAAACAGTCATGGAAAAAAATAAATGCAAAGCCATTAAAAAAACCACAACCTGAAACCTGTGGGTTCTCATCACTGCTCAATATTTAAACTGTCAGCTTTATCCTCCTGGTAAGTCGGCAGCTCTAGTTCACAACTGAACACCTACTTTATGTATTTAGCTCTGCTGCATTTAACCTTACATCCTGTCTGCTGGGTGCATCCGGCTCCACAGATCTCCATGCAGCAGAGTTTCAGTATAAGGTGGGGGAGCTACTTTCCACAAGCCAAAAAACAGGAAATTTGATGACATTGTTCAGTGAGCAGACGTCAGCAGAGAGTGATACAAAAGAGTAAACAACTTCCTAGCAGCAGCAGACAAATGGGCCGGAACTACTGGAATCCTGTGATGTCTGCTGTGTTTTGCATGAAAATTACTGTCTCAATGAAACAGGGAGAGATCTTCATCTGATGCAAATTGGAGCCGCTCCCTCAAAATCTAGGAACTACACCAGTTTGGTCTGTTTAAGATCTGACTCCAAGTCTTTACCTTTGTGATCCTGAAAACATAATTTTTGAGAATTCATGTTGTTGATATTCTAAATATTTTGTAAATGTACTCATTATTTTAAAACACATAAAAAGTTGATTTTAATAAAAAGGATAAACGTCAGCGAATGTACAGAAGGCAGCATCAGAAATGCAGATGCCATTTCATTATAAGTATACTACCATCAGTCCAACACATATACATATATATAATGTATGTATATATATAATATAATATTCTTGTTAAAATACTTTGATATGAAGGAAGCTTAACATTCTGCCATTGGAACCAAACAGTAGGTATGACATCTCCTTTTTGGATTTTAGTGTTTCTCTTCACGGAATCTGCTCTCATATTGTCCAGCTATGGGCAAATGTCAAATATGCTCCAAAAAAATAACCTCTCAGCTAGGCATACAATGACTCAAAGCCAGGTTATAGCAGGCAGAAAGGAAACACAGGGAAAGACACTTTTGCTCTATCTGAATATCATTTTGCCTATCTCTGACCAATTTAAAGATCTTTTAACTGCAAGAAGTAATATTTGACCATTGACCACACATACGGAGCTTCACTACTGCATCCCAATCAACTGTATTGAGAAAAATTGTGTCCTCTTCCCTACTCACCTACTTTTACACCTTATGCTGTAAAAAGACCACTGAGGCATATCATTTTTCAGGTCCTTTATATTGCCTTTTGAGCTATCCCTTTCAAAGGGATGTAGAGAACTAAGTCCTATCCTAAGCAAGTTGGTTCTTCAGAGAAGCTCTTGACAAACAGTCAGACAAGGACCTTGCTAGGGCTTCATGATCTGGGAAAACCTGAGAACCTCACAGAAAATACACAGGGATGTTCCCCAGGGGCATGCAATTCAGTAGGTACAACCCAGGACTCTCCTCTCACCCAGACATCCCTCCTAGCCAAAATCTAAGCAGTACTGACTCCTAGGATGAAAATTAGCAGCTAAATTTATAGCTGTCCACAAGACTGCCCTACTCTCAGTAACAGAGAGAGGGAAGAACAAGAAAGAGGCAGATGCTTCTCAGTTCTCCTTGCCAAATTGTCCTCTCCTCCAAGACAAAAAAATGTAGTATGTAATCCTGGGGAGGAAGACACACCAATAACCATGTCAACGCTGCAGCCAAATGACAAGGCAAACTTACTGAGCCAAATCTATCTGCAATAAAACTCTAGTGACTTGAGCAGACTTTGTTCTTCCTAAATACTGGCAAGTAGCTGTAGGCTAACAAATGGCTAGACAAAAATAAATAAATAAAAACACACACCCAAAGAGCAACAAATGCCTATAAAAATCAGTAAGTCTATTAAAAAAACAACAACAACTGCTTCTCATTCCTTGCTGTACCTATATCAGCATTTTCCTGGTTTCAATTAATTTGTCATTTTAGCAGAGTATGAGTTTGCACCAGTTCTGTCATTCTTCCCTGTCTCCTCAGTCTGAATGTAAGAAGTAAGCGTTCAGAAAACTCCTGTCTGAAGATGATCATTCTCAATCCTCCTCTATCTTTGGTTACACAACAAAATTAAAAATAGATACATCACTCGCAAAAACTTCCAAGAATAAGCAAATCCACCTGGAGGAACTCAGAAGTATTTATCAGAGAATGAGATTCACCTGGGTGTGCCAACAACGTACAGGAGTTAATCATATTAGAAGAGAATTTCTCTGCAAAACACCCAGGGCTTCAGGATGAAAACATTATTTTAGACAACTCCCTTTCCAAACCTTCTTTTCACTAAGGCTTATGGCTAATACATGGATAGGGGAAGAGACCTTGCTCTGACCTGCAGCAACAGCGACGACGGTGTTGTGACACGACCCGAGTGGAGATACATGACTATACAAGTCTGTCATCTATATGGCCTGCTTATTTAGGGCCTTCCATTGTTAACATCTGATTTATATCAATAGAGGTGAATGTGGTGACCAAAGGCAGACAGCACGTGTTTTTAAATATAAATGAAACTATGGAATCCTATTGTGTGCAAGCACAGAAGCGGGGACAGCATAGGAAGGGTGGGTGGCTGTGCTGAGCAATCTGCTGATAGAGGTTGCTATCTCTCCTTGATAGGGTCTGGCAAAAAGGATAGTAACTTCTACAGGATTTCCCTCCCCCTTTTCAATGGCCTGAGGCCCCAGACTAGCAGGTATGACACAAAATGCAAAATGTTTTCCAGTTATCTCTACAATGCCATACCACCGAGACTGATTTTGCAAGCCAGGCCACCATTTCCTGCAGCTAAACAGAGAACTCCTTTTAATTTTCTGTGTCTGGAATATCTGTCATTATCACCTACGTTCAATTAAATTTTTACATATGATTTTTTTTCACGGAAATGTATTTTGGAATTTTACTTCTGCAGTGCAATGTAAAAGCACCTTCTAATCAGATTAAATGAGTAATAAAAACCTAGCCTAGATTTATGGGGGAGTTAATCTGGAGGCCACTAACTCCGGTATTTCCTATATTTTACACCTATTTTGGGTCACTTTACATTAAATTAGCAAATGGACTAAACTGAAATGTTTTCTGATATAAAAAGTGGGCTTGTCAGGAAAAACGAGAGCTCCAAGGGTTAGATGCACCTACCATTTCCCCATCCACAAAGGGGAATGTGTTTCTTATGGGATCACTGCACAGTGGTAAGCTTTGTTTCTGCAGAGATTTTGACATATGGCTGAAGTTAGACCTTAAATTAGAATATTCCTCTTTGAATTGAGAAATGATCTTTCTGTGCAAATGAATAGTGTATTCAGTGTGAATAAAGCTTCTGCTATTGCACAGTTCATCTTATCTACTGATGTCATTTCCTCGTAGTTGCTTCTGTAATATTAATAATCATCATATAGCCAAAGAGGTCATATATTAGGAATGTGTACTTTAACACTCTTCAACAGCACAGAAGAGCTTGAACGAAAAAAATAATCCATGTTTCTGGCTAGATGGACACACTGAATGACTTGCAAGTAGATGACGTTATGTCATTTAAAGGTGGGGATAAAGAAACCTGTTTACTTAGGGGAAAAAGATTCCAGACTGCAAGAGAAATGCAAGAGTTGAACACAGAAAGGAAAATCACTAATGAACAGGGAACCTAACCTTTGTTAATAAGCAAAAAAGGGTAATAAACACAGTAATCATGCCGATATAACCCAAGGATCACATAAAAATCATGAAGATTTGATTTATGGGTTCAAGATGTTTCTGATGTAATTCTCGATAAGGTAATTCTTGTTCTAAAATGACATTCAGCTGCAGCTTCTCTTTTCCTGAACACTGTAGAAGCAGCTTCCTAAACACAACATTTTCAGCAGTCAATTCCAAGCTGCACAGACATCTCAAGGATCCCCACTTACCTACCCAACTGAAAGAAAAAAAGAAGAAAGAAAAAATGCAGCTGTAGAAAGGAGACTGGTACCTTTTAAGGTAACTTCCTGGTATGATCTTCTCAGAAAACCTCAGACTAGAAAGCTGGGGTATCGTTTTTGTGATGAGTGCCCTGCGTGGTGGGACTGTGGCTATCTCCAGGTGCTATGAAGTTCAGCTCTTTGCACATAAGCGGGAGCAAAAGAAGAAAATGAACCTCTACCATATATACCAAGGGAAGTAACCATCTAGGTCTATCCTGCCTCATCTTAGTCACATAACCAAGGTGCCAGCATCAAAAAGCTGGAAATCCTAGTGACCTCTGTAACTCATGGACAAATGCAGGAGCCTGTGCTTCAGATACAAAGGAGCTTAGGAGACAGAAGAGCTCACAGGACTGTCTGCCTTAGAACAGACCAGAGCTGCTGGCAGTAGAGTGGGATTTGGGAGGATCTGCCCCTTCTGAATGACTCAACACTCACCCCTTGAGCTTCAATAGGATACCCATGCTGACATACCAAAGGAAATTAATAACTGTATTTGAAAAATGAAGTTGATGTTTAAAAAAGAGAAGACATTCTTTAATATCTTTGATTTAGAAAAGGCCTTCATGTCACCATATGTTATTTTGAATGAAGCATTTTTCTCCTTGAAAAAAATGAAAATTACTTTCTAGTAAAAAGCTATTGTTTCTACACAGAAAATATAAAAACTGCATAAAATGCTGCATAAAAAAAAGTAAATTTAAGGAAGAGACAAGTTCTAGGGCATTGGACTGAAGAGACAATAAAGAGCCAAAAAATGAGCTTTCAAGAAATGGTGTCAGAACACAGTAGCTGGGAGCTTTCGAGATGGGCTGACAAAGAAAAATTATGAGTAAGAGCTAGTTAAAGACACCAGTGATTCCTCAGAATATTACAGAAAAAATATGTGGGGGTTTTTTTCTTCAGGGTGAATATAGGTCTATGACATAGACAGCCTGCTCTTTTATGTATTGGAAATAATTCTTTTTAGTATTTCAGAACAGGGAACTACTGTTCTGACAGAGATCCGAATACTGATTTGACAAGGTCTTTAAACCAAATAATTTTTGATAGAATTTTCTTCATCATAGTACTTTGGCTTTATGTTCTCCTCAGAATATTTTCTCTTCTTCTTCACTTGTATGTACCAACATTACCAGGTCTAGAATCTCTTTAAGAGATCTCAGAAAATTGATCTTTCCCTCAAAGCCAGAGTTCCAGTTCCTGGGGTGACATGAATGCATGAGATTGTGGGTGATCCTGGCAAAAAGGTTACCTCTGCCTCTTGCAGTTGCAGAAAAAAGCTTGAAACCCCAATGTTCAAATACTACTGTGTCAGTATGAGAACCAAAGTGTGCCATGATTAAAAAAAAAAAAATTAATTGCTCAAGCTTAGTACATTTTTTTTTTCTAGAATAGTGATTTGTAATCCCCTGGAGCTGGCAGGAGTGCATCAGTGCGGCAGAAACGGGTCACAACTGCTGCAGGACTTTGATCTGAGCAAGAAAGGCATTAAGTGTGAAGCAAAACAGGGTGAAAGGGCAAGGATCAGCCTGATTAAGTCTTGTGCCCAAAGTCAGACCCTCGACCAATATTCAGGCAGCTGTCTTCAGCACCCAATTCCCAAACACAGACTGCCACTTTTCAAAGGAGACATGCTATTGGAAAACTAACATTTGGATGATCACATGTCTAATAGTCCAGAACAGGCAAAAGTAACCTGGGCTACCATGTATCACAAATAAAGGCCAAAGGTGGGAAGAGCTGGTTCCACTGCATGCCTTAGTAAAGCAGCAAACACAAAAACAGGTAAGCCAGAACAAAATGTAGCCAGAGATGAGAGATCATCCTGCATAGGGCAAAGTCGTCAGTCAATAATTTACACTAGAAGGAAAGCTTATACTTTCACAGGGCAGAATATCAAGCCCCAGAGTTAGAAGGCATCTGCAGAGGTTATCTAGATCATCCTCTATCCCAAACCATGATTAATATAGTTATGTCACCCTTAACACACATTTGCCTAAGCCTCTCTTAAGCTCCATGACTCTCTCTGCAGCCTATTGAATTGCTTCACTGTCCTTTCTCTTTGGAGGCTTTTTCAATTTATCAAACTTCAATATTCTCTATAATTAATGACAAATATAATATTTCTTGCCCTATTCACCATGGAAATTAAAAATTTGTTATTCCCTCCCACTCCGTAGCAGCCTTTTAGTTTGTGGAAGTAAAAGGCTTGTTATTTTCCTTTAAGTCAAAGCATTTAAAAACAATTTAAAAAAACACCAAAAAAAGGTTGGTGTTTCACACTGTTATAGCAGCTGTATACGCTGCAACTTATGAGCAATAGCTCAAAATAGTTTGGGCACAATCTACAGGGGGATTGCAGAGGGATGCAGGCACAACACAGATAAGCAGCTGGACACAGACAGTGCATCTGATTATGAAGATCCTTACTAGTTGAATTCCAATTTCTAGGAAATGCCTAGAGAGAGTACAGGCACTGACTTCCATGGAAACTATTCTGTTGAAAACCAAGGCGCTGCATCTCCACTAAGAAACGACTGTGCCCAGGGCAACACACAAACATATCTTATCAAAACCAAGAGAATTTTACGTTAAGCTTTGTGCTTAAGTGCTTGCTGAATCATGGCTTGGTGTTGTACACAAGGAGGTTTATAATACACATTCATTTTCAATCAGACAACCTAGACATTACAGGAATTACATCTTGCTCTTAGGATTGCACTTGGACTGATTTTGTCAGTCGCCAAAGAGAGAATTTCACTGTTTATTACAACAGCTGGGATTAACTATGTACTCTAGTAAAGACACTAGAAAACCTAGCAGGAGGTAACTGTATAATTACATTTCTCATAGATATTTCTGAATTAAATACAAATCTCAGTTAGTGCTTACGGACATCTCCAGAGCACATAAACTCCATAAAAGAAATGTTCATAGATTTATAAAAGGAAAGAGAGAAGTTTACTGGAAGACAACAGACCGACCACACTTATCTTACTTAATTTGAATGGGGCTCTGGCAGACCAGAAAGTATAAAGGAAATAGCTGTGTAATGCCTAATGACTGCTTAGAATGGAAAAATGTTTCTTCTTTTATCTTGGCTTGTTAGAAGGGGATGGGTCAGAGTACAACACAGCTTAAACAGGAGTTATGCCTGTGATCAGCTAAGTTTTTAAAAGCTGTGTGCACATACTGTACAGTACCAGGTTAACTTTGAACCATGTTGAAAATAGAATAATTTCTTTTTGCTCGGAAGTTGTGGTTTAACTTTAGAGCACAAAAGCAATAAATTGACTTTCTTGCAACTAAGCCAAGGTGGACGAAGTATCCTCATGAGGCTAGGAAATAAATGCAACTACATCTATTTGATACTGATAAATCCATATACCATCTCTTCGTTCTCCGACTCTCCATACATTAACCACCTATTGCAAATTACCAGGAAATTGTCATTATCGTGTACTTCCAAAGCTTCCTATTTTGATATATCTCAGCTTCCAAAAGGTACTGGCATTGGAGCACACCATGGAGGCAGTGAACAAGGTCTGTGCTTCACTCTCTAAGCAGAGAACGCTCTGCTCTCCTCTACAGTCACTTCAGAATCTCATCCCAAATGAACTGGGTCAAGGCACTTGAGGAGATTTCTGTTCTGAGCTTTGCCTTCAGTCTCGGCCCTGCTGAGGAGATGCGAGACATGCGCTGCTGTTCAGCGCAGCTTCCCTGAGTGTTGCAGTGGACTTGTTCCAACAGATGCAACAGAAACAAAAAGGTAATGTAGTCCTGGCCTAAACAGGCACAGCTCTCAGTCCTGTCTCTGAGCTGTCCCAGCAGGAAACTATGTTCTCCACCATATAAATAGGCTTTGAGTTTTTAGAAACAGTATGTTCATTTTTCCATGACGATGTTATGCCTTATATTGCATATGGTAGGCATAAAAGTCACACTAACATATATGAAGATTTTTACCGTTCCATGCCAAGAAAAACACCTCCAGTACTTTTGGTCTTGAATCTTGCATTTCTTGTTCCTTTCACTTCAATTCCATGTCTTCTGAGGCAAAAGTACTTTTAGTGCACCAACAGTTTATTGCTGTTACCATCACTCAAACAGACATTATTAAGGGGCACTAGAATATTACATTAATGAATATGAGTACCAGTAGCAGTAAAAATGCCCCAGGTGAGGATCTGACCCTTTGGACTATTATTTAGGAAGCTGCACTTTTCACAGCTGCAATTGATCACCGTACCTTTCATTGACAACAGTTGTCCAGATGTATTCTACAACTAAAAGCTCAAGACTCCCTAACAGATGATATTAAAATCACAGTCCTTAAAAATGAGAAAAGTAACAATGGCACTCCACAGGCTTAGCACCAATCTCGTCTGTTTACACTGGACATCTATCAAGTCACCGGTCATTATTCCACCACTTTTGCAATTATTAATCCCAAGACTCCAAATTCATTTTAACATGGATCACTAGATTTTGATACTTTAGGTTCTGCTGTGCAGCACCTTACTCCTTAAAAAGTCTGGACAAAATGAAAATGTTTGCAATGTGATTTAAACCTAAATAAAATCTGGGAAGATTAATTCTGAGTGCAACTGTAGTAAAAATCCTTCACATGTAACACTACACTCCCCCCAGCATTTCTAACAGAGATGGATGAGCAATCAGCAAATAACCTATTTGACAGCCAGATCTTCAGGAAAGCATAATCAGCTGTCACTGCAGCAGACTGCAGGGAGCTGCATGGATTTACACCAGCAAAAGGCCACACTTAGAATATAATTTCCAGTAACTGTGCGAATGAATTGCTGTTTTTTTTCCTTTTTAAACTCTACACATGACTTAGCAATTACATTTCCTGAAGTGTCCACAGACCAGCAGGCTGCAGTTCCACCGGGTTAGGGCTATGTGCAACCCTACAGCAAAGCCCATGTGGCAAAGCACCCCCTCAGGGGGGTCCCTGGGCACTTGTGAGATCTGGGAGTCCCCCGGTAGCATCTGAACCCCCCCATCTGGTTGCAATGAGTCAAGTAGTGATAATGCCCTTCCTGCTGGGAGGAATGCAGCAGCTCAGGAGGAGAGTGGGGAGGAACTGCTGAGGACTGGAATCTCTCAGGGAGGTAAGACAATGAGTTAAATCCAACCAACATTTTGCAGGTGACAATTCCTACAGAAACAGAGTTGTGGGCCAGAACAACTCACACTCCAGGGCAGAAAAACAGCAACCAAGTCTAGGTCTTCATTACAACATTTTCTGGACATCTTTTTGGGCCCCAGGGCTTTATCGCAGGTACCAAAGGCGTAAGGCTGCCCTGGGGTTAATGCATCCCTTCCCAATTCAGCATATTCTCCAGCTGGATATTGTTCCCATGACAGATGAAATCCATCCTTTTCTTGTTGTTTGTCCTCAGACAACAAAAAAATCTCACAAAGGGTCAAAATGTATCATCTCTGTTGCCAGCTAACAATTCCTTATCGCCATTACTCATTTATACTGTTTATGTTTTCTTATTGCCATAGTAACAACACAGACAGCTAAAAAGAGCTTGGATGAAATAAATCAGAGTCTGCAGACCTGAAAGCTGCTCAGTTAAACAACGGTTCATACTGAGCGGAGAAGGTGAGGGACAAAACCTGCAACACATTAATATTGGACAGGTTTTTTTTAATCACTCGCATGCTAATGATTGGCAGACACTGTGTCTGGCTAGTATAAAGTCTAATAGGGCATATAATACAAGGAGGAGAACTTGAATGAGATGGCCATGATTATTCATCACTGTTGTAACATATTAATTAAGTGTTGATATTACATGCAAACATCAGACATTTGGCCTCTACCCCAATGACTCCGCAGTCTATGACACACAGCCCTCAATTCTTCCTTATACCAGTGTCCTTTTGTTGTATGACCAGCCTCACTGCCTGAGATATAAAACTTGCACAATCATAACTTCACACGATAGACAAGACATATTCAGAAAAAAAAAATTCTATTAATGGTGATCTGCAAAACGCTCTAGGGAGAGTGTGGAGGGGGGCTATTGTATAACGGACGCCCAGGCAAGTTTTGTTCACTTGGTTTTAGAGTTTTTAACCCACTGTCCCTGTTTTTCCCCTCTTCCCAAAACAGCAAACTTTACTACAATTCTCAAAATGCATTTACTGTTGGTCTTTGTACTTTAATTAAGTACATCAGAATGCTGATACACTAACAAAGATGCCCAGAAACAGAATTTTCAAGATCCACAGATGTTTTCATCTAAACATGGGTGTTTTGTGTCATTTGAGATGCCCTGGTATCTCCCACATGGCCTTCCCTGATGGTCAAGAAGACTGTTTGTAGGTCGTGTGTTACATACACTGCGTAGCAGCCCAGGAGGATAATCCGAGATACTGCAGAGCATCACAGTAAGCACACATCAGTCACCTATGTTTATGCAATGGAGTAGGTCCCCAAGTGCCTCCACAGTTAAGTATCATCTAACCAAGTGGTTTAGGGATCACAGTCTTAGATGAGGAGACCTAAATCAACTCTCACTGTGCTGGATTTGGCTCCTTCTAACAATCTTTACCGCTGTTACTGCAATATGAAGCCTCAAGTGCCTTTTCAGCTTTGCCTTCCCATCAGCTCTACTATTCATGTTTATTTGTACTGCTGGTATATCCAGGAGCCTTTTTCATAGACTGGGTTGCTGTTGTGCTGTATCAACAAAACACAACAATGGGCAACATCTTACAGATCAAGTATATGACACGGAGCAAACTATGCAGACGGATGGATGGGGTGTAACACAAGGAAACATCACCGCCATAGTGGAAGGCAGTGCTTTCAACAGACCAGAGACATAGCCATAGTTAACTGGGTCCAGCATGGCTGCTTCTGACACTGCATGTCAGCAACACTGGCAAGCTTTTCAGAACAGTAAATAAGCCCAAAGAATACCCAGTGACAGAGGAACCTGGATTTCTAACATGAATTTCATCCTTCATTCTGCCCTTTTCCTACTTTCACAGTGTAAGCCTGGGTACAGCCAAATTTGCAAAATGAAGACTGGAAGGATACATGACTGCTCTCTGTGAAAATGCTGGACCAAAAAAAGAGGAAGCAGAGAAAAGAACCACTGAAGCTAAAAGAAAACCTTGGCACAAAAAGAAGCAGGTATCAACTCACCATAAGTAAGTTTAGGCTTGAAATAAGGAGGATCGGAAACCCTCAGAAGAGGAAGGATCTGCAACAACCTTCTAATAGGAACAGGGAAAGGCTGAAAAGTAATTAGCTTTGAGACAGTACAGGATGCATTTATGAAAGACATTTAATGCTGTGGCTGCCCATAATAGCAGAGGACTGACCTTCATGACCCAGGTCATCCCTCCTACTCCAGTAACTGCCTATGTCCCCAGAACACAGAAAAGGCCAAAACCCTGCTTTTTTCAAAGCCCCTCTGCCTATATGCTTGCTTTGTGCTTAATCCATTGCTACAGTAGCTAGTGGAATAGTGAACAAATGGTATGGAAAACACCTGTTAGTCCAAGAAAATGCATTAAGCAAAAATAGAATAAGTCCGGATATCAAAAACCCAAATGTGTTATATCTGAAATTCAACTTTTTAAATCTCCCATCCCCAACTTCAAAGCAGAAAAATGCAAAAGTGATCAGGGAATCGAATCTTCTGGTTTTATGTTTGGCATTAAACAGGTCATAAAAATTATTGACTTTGGCTCTTTACGCCTTTAATACATTAAAAATAATTACAACCATGCTCCAACTGAAAAGTAATCTCAGAAGTCAGCATGTGAATTTAGAGTTCTGAAGAAAAGCAACCACTCAGCGGCACAGAGAGTTCATCCCAAAGAAGAGAGGGCTGCAGAAGCCTGCACAGCCATGTAACTGCCAGTGCATCATATGACACAGGTTTGTGTAGTCCGCTGGCCAGGGCTAAAATCCTTCATTACCTGCACAGTTAGTTAATCCTGGAAACTACAAGAGAGGTGCCTGAACTTTAAAGTAAAATGACAGAAAGAAGGTGTGATTGCTTTTCAGCCAGTTGGGAGGAAAAGTGGTCCCAGAGACACCACACATAGTGTAAAGAAAAGCTGAATTCCCTTTCAGAAATGCATGCTGTAAATGCTCCACTCATTTCTTCTCCATATAGATTTCCCAAATGTACTGAAGGGGGCATGAGACTGCGTCAAGCATTGAGACGAGACTTAAAAATGACCTCCGGTTCTGGATGCCTCCCATTCTGAGAACCCCAGGTTACCCTCCCACAGCTGATATTCAGAAGGGCTGCAAATTCACTACATATTTTCTTACCTGGCCAGGCAGTATGATTCTCAGTTTTGCTGCTCCTCACACATGGCACTACGCATGCAGTAAGAGTCTGTTAGATCTGCTCTGGCAAAGTGAAGCAAAACTCGAGACCACACGTTCCCTTTCTACATGCCGATGTAGAAGAGGCTGCCTTGCTTTACACCTGCTCAACTCAGCTAGTTTTCCTTAACACTGCAATGGCTAAAGACAAAATTTATCTTAATGAAAGATTCCACAGAATTTGGCATCAACCTTCCACACACAAGAAGCTGCATTTTTTTTTCTTTTTATAAATTCTGTAAAGCTCAGTTGAAAGTCAGCTTCTGAATTCATGTAAAGGCACCCAAATGACATTTCAAAGCTAAAACAGACACACAGTCTTTGGTGCAGTCAGCATGCTCAGTAAGAATGGGATAATTCAGCACCTATATAAGCCTTAAAGTATTTCTAGGTTAAAAAAAAAAAAATCATTAATGTTTTAAGTCCCTCTTCAAAACTACCTCACCCACCCCAGAGCTAATGCCACATGAAAGTCTTACCTTATTCTCTCTTAGTATTTCATTCAAACTGCCTAACCTCAGGTTTAGAAGCACTTCCATTAGCATCTAGTTTTGAAAATCGTAGTAACTACTTTCAACTGAGATTGTATCTAGTAATCTGCTTGTTACCTCTCTGTTAGTGTCCTACCGTGAACATATCAGCTGCATGAGGTATTGCAGCTCTCCTTCCCATTTCAGGCACTTCCAATTTTATCAACTTTTGAAGAGAAGTTGGGCTGGATTTTGGCAGTGAAGCAGGAGAGAAACTGACTTTCAACGACTCTCAGTGTGAAAACATTTGCAACTTTTTGCTGGTAGAAGTCTAGTCAGGGATGTGGCCATTTAGGTCTTGAAGGTCTTCAAAAGATGTCGTTACAAAATCTCTCTGTTCACTTTTACAGTTCTTGTGTTCTTTTCTGATAGCTGTTTACATGGTTCAGTATCTGGACTGTAATGCAGGTAAGATACAATCTATTTGGCAAGAATACCCATCAATGCTATTTCTTTTCTGTAAGTACCTTGATACGATCATATTAACCTTATCAAACAGTGTTACCAGATCAAAGGTGTGCATTTGCTCACAGCACAAAACTACCTACATCTCATTTTACTATGGAACAAAGATGTCAGTATTACTAAGCGGTACAAACATTCTTCTTCATTTGTCAAGCAAAGTTAAAGGGGGATCCCCATGGCACTGAGTCACTTAGACCACGGCCAATTAAGAGAGGAACCGTTCTGTTCTTTGTTGGGATCACCCTGCACAGCTCAACCTTAAGGAGAAGGAGCTGTGGCATTGATCTGCACGGCTCGACCTTAAGGAGAAGGAGCTGTGGCATTGAGAAGCTGGTAAACAGCTGGATAGCTGCACGGCTCGGCCTTGAGGAGAAGGAGCTGTGGTAAACAACTAAGAAGAAGCAAAGGAGTACAGGAACACCTGCAAGCAGCGAATCCTGACTGTGTGAGGCGCGTGGACAGCGCGTGATATTTTGGATATAGCCAATTGCAATAATGTGTGTAACAAGCTGTAACCAATCGTGTGTGTGTGCGCAGTGACTAAGCGAAAATTATGATATATATTGGAGTCAGACAAGACAATAAACGGCTTTGGAATATAACTCTATGAGAGTTGTGAAGTCCATCCTTCTCCCGCAGTTCTTCATCTTTAGTTTCTAGCTGCAGGTGCTTTGAGGCTGAAGCCTCCGAGAGGCCCAGAAGCAGCATCCACCTCCATGGGTCATGGCGTCTGCCACAGTGTCTCTGTGGGCCACTTCCAGCCCCACAGTTCAGCAGCGCTGGACCCTACTCCACTAGAGCCTTAGCACCTTCTTCTCCCCCCTCCTTCTGAAGAGATGAAAGTCTCTGAAAAATGATTGCCTACAAACCCTGTAAACTGGGTCACAACTTCCCATCTGGCAGAAAATGAAAGCGGCTTTCCAGCACAGGTACAGGTAGTGCTGGTCTCTCTCTCTGCCTGGAGTTTTGAGTAACCCAGCCTCTCCACTGACTTCAGTCCCAGTAAGTCTGCCAGGTTAGCTTCAGTCTCTCCTGTCCTATTTTACAAGAGGCTCTCCCCAGCCTAAAGCAGCATGCCATCCAAATGGCAAGTCCCTTCAGGAGAAAAAAACAGGTTTTCTAGTTTAAGGCTGAAAACTAATTTAGAGAGAAACATAAAAATTCCTTCTCCTGCAGCATAAGAAACAAACCACACTCTATAGGGTGCAAGGAAAGCTTCACAGCGTTCACAACTCTTCTTTTTTGGCCACAAACACATGTTCAATTAATGGTCTCTGGCAAAATATAGCTTGAACACCATGATGCAGTTTTACTAAGATTATTATGTTATTGTTTGGCAAAGCTTTTTACTGACTATTAGATTATTTTTAATGAGTAGGAAATAAGTACGAGTTTGCTACTGAATTTTACTTTGAAAGACATTTTTCTTAACACAGTGGTATGTTTAATTGGCACACGGCACTCAGTGCAAATGCATGCACACCGCAATGTACACCTTTCCCACTAGCAACTGCAGGTATCCCAGTACATACAGTCATAAGTTTCCAGAAAAAAAGGGCACAAGCAGGACAGGAAGGAGACAGTGGTAAGACATAGAGCCCAGCTCCGAAACAGTAAGATCCACATCCTAGCAAAGTCTGCCAAGAACAGGAAAGAATAGGTAATGGATCACAAATTGGTGCCGGGGCAGGGGAAGCTTGGGACTGGTTCCCTTCTAACCCAGTCATAACCGAAGCAAGTCCAGTTTGCCAGGCCAGGGGAGCAAAGGGAGGAGTCTGACACTACTGCAAGGCAAGTCAGGAGCTCAAACACCCATGGACCTTGGAACTATTTGCAAAATCCTTTAGTGCTGGAAACCTTATTTACCTTACTGAGAAGCATGGTCTTTGAACCCGTTCACACCTTGTCTAGCCTTACTGCAATCAGTGCCAGGACTGACTTGCCATCCCAGGTGCGTGTCCATGCCTGCAGTGTGAAATGGTACATCGGCTAGAACAGACGTCTCCCATCCCCTCTCACTGCCTGTGCTTTTTCAGCTCAGCTTTGAATCCTTCACACTGGGAAACAACAAATAGGCAAAGCCAAACCTTCCCTTGACAATGACTTTTTCTCTTTCTAAGGAGACCCAAGAGTATGAAACAGAAGGAATCGACGCTGTGAAGGATCAGAGTCCTTTCACAGGGCAGGCAGCAGCTGACAGACCTGCAGACCTTGTCCTCTGCAGGGCAGCTGAGGGTTAGGCTCCACTATAGAAGAACAGAGAAAATTCAGGCACTGTGCTGTGGGGAAGGACGATTCTCAGGGCGATGATGAGATGCTTCAGGAGAGCTTGGTCAGCAGGGTCAGGGCAGCAGAGGAAGCAAGCACTCCTCCTGCTCACTGTTTGCCATATTTTTGTTTCCTCTTTTCCTCACTGTCTACCTATTGTCTCCTCGCTGCCTCATATTTCAATATTTTTCCTCTTTTAATTTTTCCTCCCTCACTCTCACAGGCTTATCTCCCCCTGCACTTCCAGCCCTACTGATTCATTCCCCTTCTCAAACATCCACTTGTCCTCTTGTTTCCATTAAGCAGAGACGGATGGAGGCCCCAGCCAGACCAGTAACACCCTCAGCAGCCAGCAGCAGAGGGCTGCGAGCCTGCCACAAGGCCACCCCCAGCTTGGTGCCACCCGAGTCCCCGCAGTGAGGGAGCGAGCGCAGCGTCTGCCTGTCCCTGCCACGCGGTGCAGCCAGCTGTGCAGCAGGGAAGCAGCTGCTCTCCTGTAAGCCTGCTGTATTTCAGTATTTTAAGGTTTTGCATGCCTTTGTTTCTCAGCTCCATCACTACAGCTAGGGATCACCCTTGGTCACACCTCCCCTCCTTCCCACAGATTTTTTGGTACTCTGGGCAGGGGCCAGCTGAGCCCAGGCAGAAGGATCTATGTTTTTTGGTGGAGCCTGCTCCCTCTTTCTGTCCTGTGGCCAGTGATGCTGTCAGAGACCTGTCATCCCCTTCAGCGCGGCTGCCCTGCAGCTCGTAATCCCTGTCCCTGACAGCACATAAAGCCTCCATCTTCGGCAGTAGCCCCTGTGCTGGTCTAGCTGCATGCACAAACCAACATAAACCTTTCGGTCTCTACATCAGTAGCCACAGTGGCCTGGGGTTCCCTTAACCTATAAAAGACCATGAACTTTGTGCCCTCTTTAAGCTCAAAACTGAAATCTTTCTCTGTGAATGCTTCATGGTTCATTATCAAGACCATGGTTTGTTTTGTGAAAAGGACTATTTTTTATGTATTCTCAGACAACACTAAAATCCTGAAAGACTTGACTCTGAAGAAGTCTCCCTCTGGGAAACATGACCTTTGGATAAGGCAGAACATAGACTTTTCCAGTTTCCTCCATATGAGCAAGGCATCTGCCCCACTGGACATTAAAGAAAGCCACTAGGATGATAGGAATCTTTACTTTGGCAGAAAATGGCACATAGCATATAAACAACATGCAGACTAAGATGGGAGCTGGCCTGCTGGGGTTATGTGTGCTACCCGTGACTCCCCTACACGGCTGTGTGCTATTTTCATTTTGATTTAGTTACCTTTGCCTCATTCATGTGGATTTATTTAGAAAATTCTATAAAGCAATAAATAACTAAACATCAAAGGGATCTGCAGAAAACTGCACACAGAATGCCTCATTTACACC
>NW_010523467.1:8602-43204 GCF_000687285.1 Phaethon lepturus | reverse complement strand
TTCCTGCTGTCTACCATATATGATCTGTTGTTAAACCATAGAGATTCTGCAAACTTCAGCTCTGATATTTAATTTGTCTGACAGCACCTTTTTTGCTGACCTCTGGGGCTCCCTGCAAGGCCTGTTTTCCCAGACTCTCAGAGGGGTGGACTGAGCTGGCTTGAATGGGGAGTGTCACATTTACTGTGGGCTGGGAAAAGATGAGGGCTTTGCTTAGTGCTGACATGTGTCAACTTTAAACCTGTAATAAGTGCATTTTTAGAAACAGAATTGTCTGTGTGCTTTTGTCTGGAGCTGACTGCGTTGTGTCGCCTGGACAGAGGAGGCACAAGAGGATTGTGAGGTCACATAGAACTGGATTATGACAGTGAATCAATGGGGCATTAGGAATAAGCTAATTAGAAAGGAAGAATCTGCATGTACACACACATCTTGCTAATTGGTCATTATGGGAAAGAAAGGATCGAGGAAATAAATGACGACTAAACAGGCTTTTAACACAATACTACACAGACAGAAAGACCCTTCCCTCGAGGACAAGCACACATACAGGTGGCTGTCGTGGTCTAGCCAGTGGCACATATGGTTGATAAGAGAAGCCTCATCTTACTATGCTGCTGATGTCCTTCATATGAACAGCATGGTTGGGCTCATGTGAAGGTCTGGAGAGATGACAAACCTCAGTCACCTCAGAGCCCAAGAACAGCTGTCATGGCAAGAGCTCTCAAGAAATCTGCATGATTTCAGATGCAATTCCCACAAGGGGACACTGCCCCGCTGAGCAGACGTGATTTCACATTCACAAGGGATAACTCTTGGGGAGAGCTAGGGACCCATCACAAGCTGCAGAGATCCACTGGCACCGTGAATTCCTGAGTGGATCATGTCAACGCATTAAAGACAAAGAGGAAAAGGATTATATCTCTGCCCAAATATCCCAGACAGGGAGCTCCAGCCAGTTTCCCTGTGAGTCTTCTGACATCCATGGTGTTTATACACTGGCTTTGGCTTTTTCCACAAGGCTACCAAGTTCTCCCTTCAGGTGGGCAATGTCTTTGAAGTGGTGTACAATAAACCGCATAAAATTGTCCTTCTGTTTCATTTTTTAATAAAGAAGGACACCGGATCCTTAAAGCACGGTATTCGACCTTAAAAAAAACAAATTGTTCCATGCTACAAAAGGAGGCTTCTTAGCATGCAAAGCAGCTCTAATAGTATGCTCCTGCACATAACAAAACCTGAAGCATATACGAAAAACAACAGAGCTAACATGCAATATCATTAAGCAACAGTAAAATTTAACACTGGTGAAAGCAGTAAAAACTTTTAAATCAACATTGAAGACTAAGTAGCTGAAGTGACCTCCCTGAGCTAGAGTCGAAGCATACAGGGCTCGTATTGCAATAACAAGAATTGTCCCAAGAGAAGACGCAGACTCCTGGCTTTGTACCATTCATACCACTTGTGCAGTATTCTTATGGTTTACAGCATCAGCCAAGACCCAAGAGTATACTCACTCCAGGGGCCATCTGTTATCCTCTGCACAACAACCACTATTAACTCATTGTCACTGAGAAATTGTTTACTTAATAATACATTGAGTTGGCTGTTCTTCCTGCAGAAGAAAGCTGTTCCACAAACAAGACAAATTTCCAAACCTCTGCATTCAACACTTGCTTCCCTGCCTATTGCAGATTCCTTATTGTTAAAATCTCTTCTTGTGATATAGACTTTTAGGAAGAAACAACTTATTCAATAGTTTGCTTGTGGTCTTGAATAGCCCTGATTAATAAAGAGATCAAATTAGTATTTTCCCAAATTACTTCTCAAAGTGGAGGAGGAAAATAAAAACATTCCTATGCTATTCCAACGACTGGGTAGAACTGCTTTTATTTTAATGACAGAGATTTACTCCCCACTTCCCTCCCCATAAAAGTTATTTACTCATGATATGTTTTTTACAGATTGGGGTCTTTGATCCTGCAAGCAGTTGTGCACTGAACAGCTCACTTCATCTCAGTAGGACTCATTCAGAGATACAAGTCTGCAGAAATCAGGGCCATCGCTATATTTCTGAATGCCACTGGAATATAAAGGCTGTAAAACCAAAAAGACACAGTATCAACAAAATCTCAAAGTAGAGCAGCTCTCTGGCTCTTGACTGGACTGTGTATCTCTAAAGGACTGTAAATGATGCAATCGTGACATTTCCATTACTTTACGGCAGCACTTATAACTGGAAGGACACAGTGGCAAAACCAGATTTAACGTAAGCCATGTTCCTCAGCACCCCTTTAAAAAACAAAACAAAGCCAAATAAACAATTGGAGACAAAATCATAATCTGAGCTGACTTTGCAGTATTTGACTTGCTTTCAAAACCATTTTGTGTTTTTAGAAAATACTGTGGGTTCTGTACTCTCTGTGGTATTTCCAGCGGACACAGCTCTTCCTGTGGTATTAGACCTGGCACTGCCACAAGAACTTTGCCCCTGATTGTCTCAATGAAAACACCACAAAAAGGAACACTTTCCACAACTGGCTGAAAACATCTAAAATATACATATGTACAGGGATACATTTATGTATATAATCAGGAAGGGGGGAAAAAGAAGAGAAAAATCTGGAAAACAGATGAAAACGCAATGAATGATTTTACCAAAAGAAGGAAAAAAAACCAACAAGGATTTGGAGAACGATTTTTGTTTGTTTGTTTGTTTGTTTTTTGAGAGATTCTAGTCAGGCTCAAAAGATTTGCTCATTTTTAGCTGGTGGATTTGAGCCAGAGCCTTTCCTTGGCTCTGACTCAACGCTAGTCTATAGCTTTGATTCACTGAAATCTCAGCCTCAGCTGGGGGAAGGGAGATGTGTCGGTGCGGCTCCTGCAAGGGGCAGGCAGGAATCAGAGCCGTTGGTTCATCCACCTCCATCCCTCTCCCTTCAGCAGTGGCATGGGGTCCCTTGTTCCTGGAACCCACTCAATTATCCTTCTTCCCAGACAGAGTTACTGGATCATCTAGCCTCACCAGGTCTTTTTTGATATGTGAAAGTAGAGCCAAAGGGAATGAACCAGATTATATATAGATTATTACATGGGCTCCAAACGGGTTCCAATAATGTCACACTCCCCTGGGTGCTGGTGAGGATGCCCTGCAGCCATGAGGCAGATACCTTCTATACGCTGGCAGGGAGCAGGGTACTTGCATGCATTTCCAGACTAGAGGTTGCCTTTTTCTGTCAAGTACAAAACAGTGCTTGGCAGCACCAGGTCCCCAGCACAGCCCTGGCAAAATGCCCAGGCCTCCCCAAGAGGAGTCAGCTCCATGGATGAGTGAGTCTTTTCTTCACCATGCGTGTTCGCGTATTCAGCCATGGCCCTCTCTGCTGAAGCTCCCAGCACACAACCCGCAGGGTGGTGGTGGGTAACCTGCCTTCTAGGAACTCCTCCGAGTCCATTGGCTTATTACACATTATCCTGACAAGCCAGGAGATGACAGTGACTTTGCAGCAGTTGGATCTAAACTGATGATCTAAAGTCTGCAGCTTTCATTCAACCGTTTAGTTATCCAAGTCACACAATTCCCTCTGTGAGCCCAAGAAAACACATTATAGAGAAAGAAAATTGTAAAGGGAAGCAGGTCAAGCTTAGCAGACACATACCCTCTGGAGCAACTCCTCTGGCTAGGAGACACACACAGCTATTGCAAATTACTGCCATTGCCATATTAGTCATGCAACATAAATGCTGTCAAGTAACAAGCTTTATGGGAACAAACTCTGATTTCTCTAACAATTCCAGAAAGTGGCATTGTGGCTAAAGGCTGTAAATTAAGCATTGTCAAGGTTGACAGAAATACGCCAAGATCTGTCAGCTGTACCTACCAGGGGAAATGGGCTGTATTGAAGAAGTCCAGGCTAGTTCTGTAAGTATGGCTGACTGCTGCTTGGGATGCCACGGAGGAGAGAGAGTAGGAGGCAAAGAGATACAGCTCAGTGGTCAAAGCACACACATACAATCTCAGACCAACTCTGCTTGCGGGAGACCTGGAGAGTTCTTCCTCCAGGTCAGAGTAACCAAAACGTAACACTGCTTGGCCAAGTACTTTCTTCATTTTGGTGCAACCAGAATCCACAGTCTATAAGCACATGTAGATTTTTCTCTGCAATGATACTCTTCATTAAGGAAATCTCTTTTCTTCCCTTATGCCCCATGCTGCATAAAAAGAGTAAAGGTACAAGCTGTGGGCATTAGGCATGCCTTGTTTCCTTCAACAGAAATAATTTAGAGATTTTTTCAGATTCATTTCTGACTGCATAAACAGTTGAGCTAGCTCCATTTTGCTGTGCTCTGTAGTAATTAGTATCATGACTCCAAAATGCCTACTTAAAGCTTCTCAGTCAAAAAGTTTTGAAGAAGATGGGAGTCGGATATTCTGCTTTTTCATATTTATCGTCATCCGAAATTAATCTATTCTTATCACAGAGCCATGTGGTAACGGCAAAGAAATACAGACCCTTTCACCCCAAGCAAGGGATTTCATCACAGTATTATCCCTGAACCTACAGTAAACTAATTTTTGCGTTGCTGTAGTGTTTCTGGTGTGGGACCTTTCCCAGACCCCCAGCCAGGGTCCCTTCTCTAGTTTTAAGCCAGCAGTACACAGCCATCCCGTTCCAGCAGATGAAAAAGTTCCAGAAGTGTCTGTGTAAAACACCAGCCAGTAAAAATAGATCCTAAGAAGCAAAAAATGCAACACTGAGATTAGAGAGTTGCAAAATGGTGAGAGACCATCACTCCAGAGGGGTAGCTAAGCAACAACTGCTTTGTTTTGTTTTGAAATCTATATGAGGAATAAAAATACCACCAAGCATAGAGTCAGCTCAGAAAAAATACTCCCTCTGAAGAAGAGCTGGGGCAGTGTCTACTAGTCTAATTGCATGCAGCGCATGAAAAAGTGCCATCTTTTTTCTAAACCTGCCATCTCAAAGCTTCTTTCGACAACCTTGCAACTCAATGTCTTAACTCAACTCAACCTTGCAAGTTCAATGTCTCAGCTAATGATGGGATGGCTTTACTGAGGTTGTTATTGATGGTTTTATTTGAAGACAGTGTATTTAAGGCAGGTTTGCTATTCTTGAATAACCTGACAGCAAGTCTGAAAGTCTAGTGTTCATTTGTTAACAGAAATAAAGCCTCCCTTGGAAGTGGTATGAGCTTATATGCACCGAGTGGCTTAACCAAAGGCAGAGGGTTAATTAACCTACTGAGCACTACATTAAAACCCTATTAAACCAGGAAGTTCCAAATACCTGTCAAAGGGAACATTGTCCTTTCCAAAGCCAAATGTACTCTTAAATTCATGAAAAGCCAAAATAAGTCCCCAAGTAAATTCTGCTGGATGAACTCCAAAACGCAGGCTGAGATAGGGTAAGACGCTGACAATATCATACAACAAAGAAATGAAAAGTGCTGTATAACTGTTTAAGACAGTACTGAAAACTTTCACCACTTCAAAGGACAGACATTTCCCCAACAAGTTAGCAAGTCCAAGACAAGGCACTGAGCACCGTCAGAGCAACACTCCTTGCCCCTTGAGCCCTGACCTCTTTAAATGCTGATTAGAGTGACAAGGGATAAAGGGAAAGTCTGCAGCTCTAAGCAAAAGCATACTAAATCCTCACCAGTCCAAGCAGGATTCATTTCTACTATTAAAACCAAATAGCAACAACTCAAAAGGAAGATGAATCCCAAGGGATGAAGATCCTTTATAGTTCAGAAGAAGAAATGACCAAGCAGTCTGCAAAGGTGGCTGCTGCTGCGCTGGCCCTATGGGACTCCTCTGCCATGCACCTACAGGGCAAGTTGGAGGAGCCAGGATCTACGGCAGTGAGCAAGCTACTGCCTGGAACAGCCACATCACCAGCCAGGAGCCACAGCACATCTGCTGCCATGCTGCAGCAAGAGCAAGTTCTCTTACAGAAGAGAAAAACACTCCGCAAAAGATAACACACAGAAGAAAGTGGGTTTAGCCTACTAAACTGAAATTCCTGGATCTCTAGTGATGTTGAGTTAGATGACCAACACAGTTGATTTTGAGCCAGCTTCTTGATCAAATAATTACTCAGCTGAAATTTTCTTATTGAACCAATACAGGGACAATCTTTGTAGGTATTTAAGCAAATAAAGACAGAGAGGTGACTCACAATTTCCCAAAGCATCCAAGCAAATTGCTCGTACATATGATGAGGACTGCTGAAAATCCTAGTTAGTGCCCACATGCGTTTTGGGAACCTGTCATAAACCTGTCCTTTAATCCCTCAAAGAGTAAGGTTTGCTTTCAGGCATTTACTGAAATCCTTTTTAGCACTGGAATGTTTTGAATATCCTGATGTGATATGAGGATATTTGAAAACTGAAGGAGCTTACTTCTCCCACTTTCTTTGCCTTTTACATGGATGTAACTATCAATATCACTGCAAGAAAAGAACCTGTCCCAACATTTATAAATAGTGCTCTCCCTTTGTCATAAGAGCAGAAAAGTATTATGACATATTCTGTTAACAGTTATAAACAATTTTATCCAAATCACAGAATAAGGTTCCAACAGACTGACAAAGAAAACTCCCTTCTATACCAATGCAGCATGCAATGTCATGCCTTTCCCACTGAAGCAACAGTGAACGGCTGGAGGTGGGACTCCTCCACAGGCAGCCACAGAGGATGTGCAGGCTTTGGGGAGGGTTGCCCAATTCCTGGTAGCTCCTGTGTTGTCCCTGGCATGACTCCTCACACACCAGGAGAGGTGGAGGTAGAGAACTCTCCAGTGAATGAGCTCTAGGTGTTGGGAGGGAAATGTCTCAGAGGAGGAAAATTCCAAACAACCAGCTTCTGAACTCTCTACATTCAAGCCCCTGGGAGGGATGTGCAGGGTGTAGTTTGGTTAAAGCAGGATAAGAAACTTCTGTTTCTAAGGCCCAGGTCTGTTTCTTACTGAGGTCAGACAGTGATTCCTCTGATTTCAAAGGTGTTTGAACTGGACCCCAAGTGATTTGTATCACACATATTTCTAAGTACTTCAGCCTGTCTTTAAGGAAACTGAATCTATGTTTGAGCACCTTAAGAGGTCTTGCCATAATTGTTATTTTCCCATGAAGACAAACTTTCTGCACCTACAGAACAGCAGATGGTCAAGTCGCTGCTGTTGCTAATGTTGATTAGACTGAAAGTAGTGGAAGAAGACACAGTTAAAATGAAATCACAATTTCATTGTGATGAGTCAAAAGAAGCAGCCATTGGGGCTATGCCCTTCTCATTCCAACAGATGGAGACAGAGACCTTTGGGTTTAAGCACCAAACCTCAATCTCAAAATCTACAGTGTATATATTACCCTAGTTTATCCATGCACATTCCCAAAAGCTGTAGGCTCTCATGTAACTTTCTACCAAAGGAAGAACAATAACGGAAACAGACCAGTTTACAGGATTATGTATAGAAATAAAACAGAACAGTAAAAAACAAAAACAAACCCACAAAACACAACTCTCTCTCTTCCTCTCCTGTAGTAGATTACATCCTACCATAGTCCAAATGTGAGGATGAGAAGCAATAGGTTTACTTAAATTGTATTTAACCAACTTAACTAATAATACTCTTGAGTTCTGGGAAACAGGCTGGTAGTTGGAGGAAAAAACATAGATCAAACATTTTCACTGTTTATCGTACTCTAAAGGTTTGCATGCTCTTTGCGCTTCATAACTGCTGACTAAGCAACTGAAGCCAGTGGGGGCTCTGAGATGCTCTGTACTTCAGAAGAGCACGTCACATTCCCAGAATATGCTTAGCTCCCAAAAATAATCTTGGGAAGTTGTGTCTTTGAATTTCACCAAACCATGGAACTGTTGCAGTAGGTCCTGTTGACACTGCCTTCTTACAGACTCAAAGGAGACTCGTCTTTCTCAGCAACACAGAATTCAGAAGAAAATGTTTGTCTGGGCCATGTAAGGTTATTAAACACAAGATACCTTTCAAAATATATTTATCTGATATATTTGTTTAACACAGACCCCCCTCCTTTTTCTGCAAATACATAGCAAATGTACTATCATTTGAGCCATGACATGTCCGAATCCCACCTCCATTCTGAAGACATCTGTCTATGCATTTTCTGAGGAGTTGCAATTCGCTGTTATCACAACATGCAGGTTTTTTCCCAAATATGCTCTTTATGCTTCTAGCTCATGCCATTCACTGTAGCAGTTGCCCCTCTTTCCTCCCTCCAAGCTCAAGTGTTTCACCTTCAGGAAACGTCCCAGCTCCTCTGGCCAACAGGATAAGAAACCTCAGCTGGTTTCTGTACTCAGTTTTACTGAAAGAACTGACGACACTGCCAAATTTCTAGGCTGACCATTTGCATCTCAAATCTCGTACTGTACGTACAACATACTTCTGACCTATACAACAACCCATACAATAAAGAAGCAAACAATAGAGGCCGTTCCCCTTTGATACATGCGTTACTTTACCTTTTGAACACTTGCTGGACTTCATCTGAAAATGGCAGAGTTAATTAAAACAAATAAAAACTTGATTTGACTATACAAGGCAGCAGGACCCTGCTTAAAAACTGTTTGCCTTGAAGATAAAAGCAAAACTTACAGGTGTTTACCGTATCAGTTTTACGAACAACTTGCAAAGCTAGACAATAAATTCAGTGTCTACGTATGTCCTGTCTCATTTCCGTTCGATAGCTCCAAGCTGTGCTCTTTCCTTACTGCTAAAACTCTTCGTTACTGCTTCACCATCTTGACTGTTCCAGCTTTTCTTTGTCCAGCTTCCTTACTTCCAGATTCTTCTCCTACACTCCGCCCTAAAGTTAGCTGCTAAAAATCTTCTCCGAATTTCTCCAGTGGTTTCCTGTTATTACTGCAAACTCAAATAGCTTCTTCCTCACTTACAATACTCTGTATGTTTTTCACACTATCTACATCTTTGCTCCCCTCCAGCTCCTCCTCACTATTATTTTGTCCCCACTATTATTTTCTCAGTTTTCTATCTTTCCCTCACACCCAGAACAGCTGCTCACTTTTCATCAGCCACCTTTGTCTCCTAGCCTAGCAGGTCAGTTTATGCAGGGTCTCTTTTCTTTCCTTTTTGCTCTTTACTCATTAACCACCAATAACCACCAATTCTCCCCTAAAGTATGTCTGCATAGCTTGATTTTGCCTCTCTCTACATTAGCTTCTAACCTCTTCAACACAAGAATCCTATCTTGCTGTTTGCTTCCTAAGCATAATTTCAGCATGTCTTCACAGAGGAGAAAAGGTTGGAACAAATAACTCAAATGTTGTAGGAGTTTCTTGAAGATCAATCTATTGAATCCAATGGTGAGTTCAAGTTTTACATTAGAACATAAAAGCAGCTCAAAAGAAAAAATAGAAGCTACTCTGTAAAGGCAATCACTAATGTAGTTACACAGTTACAAGAACAAACTGTGTGTGCAGAAGATTTTATTTAATTATAAGCAAATCAAAGATGCACATCCTGTATATTTATTACTCGGCATGACTGTGCTGTGGTTTTTTGCTCAGGTGGAAATGGCATGGCTCTAGATGGGCCCATGAGACAGCTCCACCTCCTGAACAAATGAGTGTTGCCATCCTTGAAGCTGGCCACATTACTGCGAAAAGAAAGGATATACTTTAATAGCTTCAGTGTAAAAGTAGTTCCTTATTTTCAATTTCTAACACTAAAATGCCATTCATTGCCAAATGAATGGCAAATGTTATCCAATTTGATGCTCCTTTTTATGGATTGACCACAGAAAGCCAAAGCAATGGAAAATGGCCTGAGCAAGATCACTACTCTCATGAAGAAAGATACTTACGCCTGGAAGCTCACTCTATTGTCTTTCTCCAGCAACTGCCTACTTGTTAACCAGACTATGATTTCACTTGCAAGTCTTTCTTACTTCTGAAGGCACAGATGAAAACTGAAATTGCAGAGATTAATAAAATCCAAGCTCTGTGCTTCACTAGACAGCTGCAGCTGGTCTAAACCCTGCACTTTTCTACCACAATCGATGGAGCGATGACAGTTCACCAAGGCTGAGGCTCTGCCTTCAAAGATGTATATGGGCTTTTTTCTGCATTTTATTTCATTCCAGAGAAGTGTTGATTTAGTAAATCACCCAAAGCACAGTTGCCCCCTTTTAAAACTAAACTGCTGAAGGGACAGATCCAACAGGAAAACAATCAAAGCTGAGACTAAAACCATACGACCAATCCCCTGCCAAACAGAACCAGCAAAGATTATGCCCAGAACGCTGGAAAATGTGCAAGATAATAAGCATGATGCAGCATGCTGAAGAACTAGCTGCAACGCATTAATAGGATGTAATGTGCTAACTTTGAAAAGCCCTCTAGAAGAATGAATCATAATCGGTTCCATGCAATCATTCAGGTACAGAGACTACAGCGATATTAAGCTTTCATAAACCCTTTGGAAATATCCAGAAAGTAACTCAGGCAATATTTGAGTAAGGTTACAAAGCATAGAATCAGTAAGTAGTACCAAGCTGTCACACACGCACAGTAAAGACTCTGAAAATACACTCACAGAAAACTTTCTAAAAAGATAACAAAAATCAAAACAAGCACTTTGTGTTTTACTCAAGTGAAAGATAAATACGTATCAAATTGTACACACTAGGAACACAAATGTCCGAATTTGCCTGTTTTTTTCTAGTCATAAAATACCACACAGGTTCTGCACAGGAGAGAATAGATAGAAACAGCATTACACGTGTCTGGAGGCCAAATGCTGTATGTTAAGGCCAGAAAGATGAAAGAGGATCCTCCATCCCTCTATTGCTCACTCTACAGACTGTCAGCCCCTGGCTTCCTGACAAACTCCAGAATGACAGCAAAATATAGACACAGTCTGTGACCCTGCACTGAAATACACCCTGTCACCCATACGGACCATAATGTGGACACCCTCTAACACAGAAGTCATAGAATCATTTTGGTTGGAAAAGACTTTTAAGATCGAGTCCAACCGTAAACCTAACACTGCCAAGTCCACCACTAAACCATGTCGCCAAGTGCCACGTCTACAGGTCTTTTAAATACCTCCAGAGATGGTGACTCCACCACTTCCCTGGGCAGCCTGTTCACAAACTCCAAACGCACCAGTGGTAGGCAAGGGTAGCCCAGACCCAAGGCAGCACCAGACTGCTCAGTCCTGAGCCCCACTGCACCTTCAGCTTCCAAACCACTTACTGTCATACAAACGTGTCCCACAGATGCCAGGGGTACAGAATACACCCTCGTATCTTTGTGTAACACACACACCATGCCAACAACTAAGCAAGCATGAAGTGGAGCGCATTTGGTTTTCGCAGTAAGAAAAGTGAGCTTAAAAATGTAAGAAAAAGAGTAGTCGGGAAGCTGAGGAAGGCAGGGTTCAAGTTCTTGGTCTACCACAGAGTTTTTGTGTGACCCTGGTTGAGTTGTTTATTCCCTGCACGCCTGAGCAATAGCTCCGTGGGTGGCGCAGAGGAGAAATACGTTAAAGACTGGGAGGTATTTGGATACAGGAATACCCAAGAGCTCTAGGACTGGCATATTTATACATACAGAAACCACTTGGAGACAATAACTCAGAAAGCGTTAAGTTACAACATAATAAATGCATTAATCTTGATGGCAAATGTTAAAGTAAGCATAAACAGAGGAAAGTATTAGGGAACACAAGAACTGTGATGATTTTCCTCAGCTAATTACATGGTCCTAGAAGTCAAGAGAAGGTATTTTCTTATAAACGTGACTTTGTTTTTTTTGTGAGGGCTTACAGCCGCCCATAAAACCGATGAGCAGGAACACGCCTGTGTGTTGTGTCCTGTCTGACCTGTAGCAACTGGAAGCGGCTGCAGAATTGCAGTGTAGATCATGATCACTTCTGCAGATGCAGCCAGCTTTATGCAGAATGTCAAATGCTGCTGTAAAACTACAGAGCACAAGTTTAACTCGCTTCTTAATGGAAATACGAGCCGGCTTGTATAACCTCTGCCCAGCAGTTAACAAGAAATCATCATTAATCGGAGAGAATACAACTCTCATCCGAGAGCTCACTAGCTTTTCTTGGGACATTTCAGCTGAAAAAACAAGACAGATATATTTTACAAATACATACCAAGGGTTTTAACTTTCCACAGCTTTTCTTTTAAATGACCAAAATATTTGTTTGACAACTATTTTTTTAATGTGAGAGAGATTTTGAGTTTAAATACTGTAACTTGCCATAGCACAAACAAACCCTAAATAACTTGTTTTAAAAGTAAATTCTAACAGAAAGGGGTGACGTTCATTCTTTGAAGTGCATTTCCTTTCACTCCTATTAGGCTGATAGGGCAGATTTACAAGAAAAATCACAACAGAGAAAAATAGCGTATGAGTGACTTTTGCACCTTGCGAAACAGTTAAAGGTTTTTCTGTTAAAATATATACTGTGGTGCTAAAGGAAAGCATATTTTCCTTGATATCTTCATCTTTGCTCTTAAGCCAAAGGAACACGATGTTAAATTCTGTGCAAATATAGCACAAACCATAGCCCTTTGTGTATGTTCTTGAACTGTTTCAAGAAGCCCTGGAGATATCATGCATTATCCCATGATTCAAAGCTTTAACCTTGAGGGAAATACACAACACAGTTTCAGATTTTTTCCAACTCAATACAGCATTGTAAATACTGTAACAACTATTTGATAAACAGAATAGAAGGGCCTTTAAAGTGAATACATCTCATTTGCCATGTTTATAGTAAATGTCTCGGTAAAGACTGCTTTAAAATGCAAAACATGATTAACTACTCCAATATTTTTACTCTGTCTACTTTCTCTGTATTGTCTGATTTCATCTGCTTTAAGACAAATCAAGGCATGTCTCCATTTTGAGGAGCACAGTATCACTCTTGTTTACTAAAAAGCTGATTGACACTTTCTGAAACTAAACAAACTTGGGTTTGATCATCTTCATCTGATATAAAGAGTATTTAAAAAAAAAATACATTTGTCCCAAGTACCTGAAATAATTCTAAGGGCTAATAAAGTGAAAAATCTCCTGTAGCACGAAGAAAGTGGGGTGTACACAAATGCACTCCCTCTGTGCTCATGCAACTTGTACTGGACAGTATGGATTTACATTAGTAGTAAGCATTCCATAACACACAACCTCTTACTAATGTTTAGTTTGCATTTAGTGAAGTATCTGATTTAGTAACAAAGTTTCCAGTGTAAAACTACACCAAGATACCTGCAGATAGATTATTAGAGTATTTCTAGTCACGGTGCCTCACTTTTTTAGAAGAGAGAGAGTTAAAAAATTTTTAAAGGTCAAATATTTCCCCTCTTATGCACTCAGATTGGTTAGAAAATATACCTGATTCTTCATGAATCTGAAGGAACTTAAATTTGTCAATTTTAATTTCATCGTCATTCACTCAGGCCAGAAACAGCAAAATAGCAAATTCTCTCTTCCTGCCTTATTCTGCAAATTATCTAAGTTGTGGTAAAGACATAACCATTGTGCATTTGAAAAAAAAGAAAAAAATAGTGGTACTCTGACATCATCGTTGCCAATGTATTTCTATGGGACTCTGAATTCTAAGGGACTACTGACATGGAAGGACACCTTTGTAGAATATGTTTAGACATGTCTTATTCCTGTAAATGTTGAAAATCAACCTAAAGTTTTAAGCTCTTTTTTTGGCATGAGATATGGGAGACAGAATATGGTAGCAGGACAATAACTTTTAAGAAACTTTTCCTTCTGCATCATTTCTTCACTACACCAAATAAACATCTACACTCCATATGAAGAGGAACTGGTGACCTCAAAGAAAAGGTAAGGCTTTTCTACCAGCCCAAAGCCTGTCACAGGCAGTGTGAAATCACAGTCTTTTGAGGCCTCAGTGCCACAGACTGCACCCTCCAGCCATGCTTAGCCGCGTCCAGGCTGGGATAGGAGCAAACACGTTTATTTCATTGCAAGACTTCACTAGATAAAAGATTCTGCCGTGTGAGATACAAACCCTTCACTAGCAAGCAAGGACGGTTGACTACAAAATTTTTTCTCCTGGAACATCAGTCTCCCACACCAGTGACGTTCCAGCAAAACAAGGAAACTGCCAAGCCATGCGTCGGCATACTGGTGCGTGCTGGGGGGGACACATGTAACTCAGGAGCAAAGATCTGGTATAATAACTTTGGCTCAACAGGACGAGGGAAGAAGCCTGCATACATTACATTTCAGAGCAAGGCAGATATTGCAGAACCACTACTGTATTAATTTCCTCATAGAAGTATTAATAATTTACCATCTTTCTTTAAAAAGCAGCACTGGAGCTGCATTATTGCATTCCGAGCAAATTCTAGGTATTCATCCAGTTGTTTGTTTTCCTTTGTCTCCTAGTTCAGCCCTGTGTTTCAGCCCCACTGGCCTTCTGTAAATCCCCAAAGATAGCTAGACGGAATGCAACCCAAGATTTTATTCAGCTACTAAAGAAAATAAATTATGCTGAAGCTCATGTGAATATTTAGAAATTTTTCCAAACACAAGGATAAATGTGCAGCTCTTGTGATGAGACACAGGAAAAAATAATTCCATTAAAGGGACACTTATGCCCAAAAGAACATTCAGAAAGTGATGGGAAAAAGAAAAATAGAGGGAATAACTTAATGTCAGGGCTTTAAATACTCCCTTGCCTGTCCACCAGGGACAGGACAGAGCTTTCCTGGGAAGCGCTGTCACCTTTTGCACAAATTGAAGTATTTCTGTCTCTCTCAGGTCCAAGCTATCTCCTTCTGGGTTGTACAGCTAACACAAATGGTAACCAGATGCAGTTCTGGTTTCTAAGCCTGCAAACAAGAAGCCTCACTACCTCTGCTGCTCTGAACTGAGCATGCAGAGGGCTTCGTGCTGTCAGCCTTTGCTGGGCACTTGTGCAGGCTGACAGAATCATCCTCACCATTGTCCCCCTGCTACCTGGAAAGACTTTGCAGCAGGAGAGGTACCTTCCCAGAGCTAAGCATGCAGGTGCATGAGAGGGTGAGGGGCAGAACGGACCTGTCATTGCAAGGAAGCAGAGAGGCAGGCAGCATGAGCTGGACAACACCCCTTACAGTCCTGCTGCAGCCCAGGAAACTGGAAGAAAATGAGGGCAAGGAGGGAACGGAGCTTAAAGCATTTTATAGTCCAGGAAGGTTTTTTAAAAAGGTGCTGCTAGAAGGATACAGTCATCACCTTAGCGGTTATCTAAACAACTTTCTCACATGAAGTAACTACCAGAAAAAGCCAGTGAAGGCTCCTCGTGCACCTCACCTAGCTCCTTCTTCCGTTCCCCCTGGGAGGCACTAATACACCCCTTGTGATTAAAAGCCATGAGATCTGGTATGTGGCTTTACAGTCCTGACGTTTCCCCTCCACTGCTTTAGAAAGAATCCTGACCTTACTGAAGGAAATGGGAAAGCTCCCATCAGGCTTTAATGGGGACAGAGGCAGGCTTTTACAGCCTGCTGTCCGAAGGGTCGCAGTCCTGCAAACAGCAAGAGGAAATGCACGTACCTTCCTGCTCCCCTCACTGCTAACCCCTGCGGAGAAGAACTGGTGTTTGCAAGGCTGGGAACATTGTATAAAGTTTCTCTAGTGCAGACAATGATTAAAAGTCAGCCGTGGAGGAGAGATTCTTCCAAACAAATTCTTTCCTGTTGCAAGATTATTACTTTTTTTCTTAGTAGACATCAGAACTATCTCATTTGCAAATACATGTAAAAGTCTCCAGAGGGAAGCTTGAACTTATCCTTAAATTACTGAAAGTTTATTATTATTTTCTCATGGAAAAAGTCACGGATGTCTTGTAATCCCTCATGTTCCCATCTTCTAAAGCTTAATGCATCTTGACCCAGACAAAAGCTTGGGAGCCCACTAAAATAGGAGGTAAAAGAGAATTCTGAAACAATTTACAAGATGTTCTTTCCTTCCAGATTCGCAACTGGGTGCTGGAAGTCCCCTGAAAATAGTAAGCAATCTATATGTTCAATTGATGAGCTTTCTAGAGCAAGAATGGGCTGCTTCTGTGTTTTATAAAGTGATGCAAAATACTTTGTGTCAACAGAGCTAACTCACCCGATGCCTTGGTATGGCTGCCCAGTCTGGGATACTGACCTTCACAGCACCTTCATATTTTGGAATTAAAATACCTCTACATTTTTGGGGGATGGAAAGGGAAAGGGTAGAGGTTGGAAGGCTAGCAGTGTGCCAAAAAAAATTACGCATGATTTTAGTCTGTTCTGTAAAGTGTCTTGTGTGTTTTCTTAGGGCCTTATCCAAAGCCTGTTGAAACCAATGGGAATCCCTCCAGGCCTAGGCTTTAGCCTTGATACTACTGTATACAATTGTATGATTAACTGCAATTATACTCCTGGAACATCACTGGGGAAAATGGCTGCAAGACACTCTGATACATAAAATATACCCACAACGGTTCTGCTATAGGACTCTTCCAAGTTTGCTTTCCTGACTTCTACGTGGTTGGGTTCAATGTCTTGGTTAAGAAAGCAAAAAAGATTCTTGCTTTCTGTCTCTTAAAATTATTTGAGCTAGAAATTAAAAAACAATGAGTGATAGGATTACAGTTAATCACTAAATTTGGTCATGCTAACCGTATTCTGTACCTGGATGGCAAATTATTTGCTCACTTTACCATAAACCAGCTCGTTAGTCCCATCAGCTGCACTGGTGTCCTAGAGCTATTGCACTGCTCTGAAACATAGGGGCTGAGCTGGGCATCAGCCTGCAGAGGAGGGGTCTCCTGCCTACACACTTGTAAGATGGCGGGCAGCAGGTCTCACAAAACCAGTTCAAAGACCAGATAGATCCTTGCAGGAAACAGGCAAAGACACATAAGAATACCAGCTGGTGGTGTACTTCTGTATTCAAAGAATGCCCTCTTGGGGCAATCCACTGACCGGGGTACAAGCTGGAACTTCACGCTAAGAAAGATTATTTCATTCTGTGCATTGACTTCAAGAAAATGCACAGTTTGTTTTGGAAATGCCCAGCAGACTCATGTAAACAGGGTTTTTTTGATCTCAGCTGGTACAGCCTATAGAAGAGGTGAATATTGGGCTATCACTGACCAGGTTCCAGTGCAGTTCTAGCAATAGAGAGGCAAGCATTACTGCATTTGTTTTGGGTTTGCTGTGGTTAAAGGAGAAGCCTATTTAGAGGCTCAGAATTAGCATCAGAGATTATGGGTACTATGTAGGTGAGATCTTATCAGAGTGGTATTACATCTTGTGGAAAATATGTAAATATATCAAGTTACATGTGCATACAAAAGCATTTCACAATTACACTAGATATTTAGACAGTTGATCCCTCATACAACAAATACAAGTGATACAAGCTCTTAGCACTGCATGAAACCAGACTCTGCTTTTTTGCCAAATTAACTGGTAAACTAACTTAACAAGCCTTATCTTTGCTCTTATCAGCCCACTTGCCTTTGCCCCTTTAATGTCAGACTTAAATGAGGAAATGAGTACTTAACTGATAGTGCTTCTTCAAAGGAAATATTTGCTTCAGTTACCTTGCGTTTTTAATGAGATTGTTTAGTCACAGCTTGGCATCAGTTCATAGCATGCACCATGTCAAAGCTTTTGGGTTTTCAGAGCACAGAAACACATGAAGTAGTTTGAGCCAGCAAAAGTGAAATTGTTCCTAGTCGGCACAAAATCATGGGGAAGGTTTTTACCTCCCTTCCTTGGTCAGCACAGAGATAGAATTAACAGGAGAAAGTTATTCCTTTAATTGCCATCCTTGTGCCATCTTGTGGGGCCTGTTCACAGAAAATTCTCTGCAAGGGAGGAAGCACCCAACCAACTGCAATTTGCTCACATTTCAAATGAGCACACACACCCCTCAGCACACTGATGATCCCTAATTTACTATTATGTCATGCTAATAAAAACTTAATAGTACTGTACCTCTGTGACTGGGTGGCCTCTTTTGTTGAAGGGGAGGACAAAAGACACTATAATATATTTTTATTGGCTCTTTGTTTTCTTATAGGCCCCAGATCAAACATTTTACTTTGCATGGCTCTGACTCAGCACACAGTATATGTGTTTTTGACAAGCAGGGCATCTATCATGCACAAAGACAAAAGCCCTGAGAACACTTACTGACTTAAAACAAAAGTATGGTTCCCACCACCATCTCAAACTCTCTCACACTGCACAAGGTAAGCAAGTGACCTGCAGCTGAAATGTGAAGTCTTGCACTCAAACCTTTTTTTTTTTTAAAAAAAAAAAACACACTCAATATTTTAGATCAATACTCATGTTCAAAATATCTATCTTCTAAGTTTTGCCCTTCAAGTAAACACCAGAATTGTTTTATAAGGCAAATAGCAAAAATCTCTGGAAGCTGTATACTGTGACAAAAGCATACCCCTGCCTTTATACCTGGCTGTTAAAGGGACAAAAGCTACATCAGCAGCTGAAAGGGAACCCTCTCTAATAATGCACATTTTCACCTTTTTTGTTCTACCCCCACCTCCATTCTAATCTTTTTTAATCCCAGAGCAGTGAAAATGTTCGGGACAGCACTGAAATTGTCATTTATAACCAAATAAAACAAATCAGTGAATGCCAGCTCTGCAGGGTATCCTGCCTCCCACTGCTGTGGCACAAAATTGGATACTTTCTCATTTATATAAACTAACTACCCTTGAGCTGCTCAGGAAGCTGGTCCAAGGCTTATGTCTTGTTTGCCCCTTCTCAGCAGCCAAAAACATTGAAACGCTGGATGGCACCTTTATGTTTCTACTGTTCACACAAAACAGAAGAGGGGAGAAGGAAAAGTAGGAGAAAGAAAAGCAACATCCAGGAAGTGCCATTTCTCTTCAGCTTTGATCAATATAGATGCCATGGTGCTCCTGTCTGGAAGATCAGCAAGCATGACAAAACTAATCAAAAGTTACCAACTGCAGAAGGAATGAGGAAAGCAAATTACTGCAATAGGATGCTGGGCACCTCTTTGAGAGCAGCTGGAGGTACAGCTACGCAGCACCCACCAGAAAGCATCCAGCCATGTGTGGAATAAGGCACTTGAGGAGAGTCCTCAAACTCAAAATAGATTTGACCTTAGGATTCTCTTCCAAACATCCAGAACAAATGAAGTCACCATATATAAATTCTTCTGCCTTGCAAATGACTCTGGAATTCTATACTGGTGCAAGGCTAAGTAAGTATCCAGAGCAAACGCTTTGCCTCCCTCACCCTAATATGGAGCTTGGAAATCAGATCCAAAGACTCCCATCAAAAGATTGGAGCACCATTAAACTCTGACGGCTCATCACTACGCAGGCAGAGTCACCCCTGTAAACACCTGGGCAGCACCTGTGGGCAGAGGCTCCACGCTCTGCCTGCTCAGGTCCCAGGCTGGGACCGGCTGCCCAGGTTGCGCAGGAACGCCGAGTTCCCATTCTGCAGCAGGCAAGCGCCCATGTCTGCCTGCCTGTGCTCCCTGAGCAGAGGTGCTGCGCAGCAATACAAACGTCAGGAGTCAATATTTCAATCATAGGCTTCTTCAGAAAGAGGGAAAAGCTGCGACACAGTTAGGTGCTACCAAGGACTTGTGCTGGTGCCGTAAGAGAGTGCTGTGAAGATGCATAACGAAACACCTGTGCTATCAAGGAGAACGTATCAGATTCTTCCAGTATAGTACAGTGTTGGCCCAAGGCTCTCCATACCAGCACCTGCCCCCAGGTAGTATCTTCTGCCATGCTTCAACAACATCGAATTCCACAAATTATCAGAAGCCATAACATCTTTCTTTTTTCTTTTTTTTTTTTTAATTTCTCTATCTGTGTTAACTTTCAGGCCATGAGCCAGCTGTCCTTTTCAGTTTCCCAAATGCTGAAATGTGGCTAATAAAAAACCCCATATCTTTAAACACCTCTGAAAGCTCCCCTCATATTGCTGAGGGATTATTTTTCTTATGTTTTATTCAGGCATCCGATTTTGGAAAAGGTGGAAGCAGATTTTGCTTTTCAAGAAAAATAAACTTATCTAACTTTTGTATGTAGTTTCTGTGACAAACACACACACAGCTCAAAGAATCACCCCCAGCCTCAATTCCTCTGGAGCAATACTTAACAATATTCTTCCTCCGGTGATTGACTGGGTTCATTCATCTGAATGGGCTGTGGATCGAGCAATACTAAAGAGGGAAATGCTACAGGAGCTTGCAAAGACAAAATGAGCGTACAGGTAGAAAAGCAATCAAGACTCTTTTATACACTGAGCTGGGAGAAGGAAATTGGAGGTTCTACTGTGCCACATGAGCTTATGGCAGCCACTGCAGACCTGGGATATTTCTGAGAAGCTTCATGTTTTTCACTGTCACAAGTGCTGGGAAGAAATGTATCCTGACTTCATCTTGCCTCGTAGGGAAGACAGTATTCCCAGCAACTGATGTGTTAGAAAGGGTGCAAGAATAAATAATAAACTACTTGCATACCAATAAGTTGCCTGAAAGAACAGTTATGTCTAAAAATTCTGTATAGTGACCAAAATGCTAAAAGATGACAGAACTGCTAGCAAAAATAAGATGTTTCTCAGTAAAAAACAGCCACAATTTCAGGGGAGGAGAGTATAATAATTATGGTAAACATTTTTTTTTTTTTTTTTTTTTTTAAATCTATGGGCAATCCAGGAAATTCAGACCTATGAGACGAGCCCTGCAGTTATGCCCAGCAAAGAGGTTGAAATGGTAAAACCAAAATAGCATCAGGCCTGGAAAAAGATGACATAAAAAATAAGAACGTGTTCTGCAGAGGACCCATGCCCCTACTCTATTCCAGTTCTTTGAACAGGTCAGTAAGTTAGTGTAAAAACAACAACAACAACCAACCACAAAACCAAAAAAACCATGTTAGACTTCCAAACTGACAAGATCCCAAACAAAAAAGATGCACTAGAAAGTAATCATGGGCTAAGTGAAGGTAACACCACAGAACAAAAGGGAAAGAACCAAAAAAAAAAAAAGGATAAAATACACCTACATGCGTTGCATATCATTTCATGACAGTATTTGTTTTCAATATTCCATTTACCAGTGGCACCAACCTGGCTCCAAAGGAAGGAGCAGTTGGCCTACACCAGCCCACAGAGCAGTTCTTCCCTCCTCCTCTGCCCACATATAACCAGGCTTGCAGGCAAGATGGATGCAGTGGCCTGCAGGTATGATACAGTACAGCCATTCCCATGTAGGCCAAGACACTTCCAGTAACCTCTCAAAGCTGCATTAGCACTAAACTCCTAAATCTCCCTCAATTTGTTTAATGGCATGCGATGGAAAAGCAGGAGAAACAGCAGTCAGAGAGATTGTCATTAAATAAGATAGAACTTGACCTGCCGGTGAGTTCGGCTCAGCCATGTGGCTGTGTCTGTCAGTGAAAACAGGATTTCCAATTCCTAACTGTTGTATAACCTTTTTAAATTTTATTTTTAAGGCTGAACCCAATAAAGTCTTATTTTTCATCTTACAAGTTATACTAAGAATCACAGGCAAATAGCTTTGGAACTATTGTTTATAATTGCATGAGATTAAAAGTAATAATGTGTAGACAATCATAAAGGTCCCAGAGAAAAACCAAAAGCAAACACAATAGGGTACAGAAAACATTTTGCACTAATTTATAAATCTAGGCTTAGATTTGTAATCAGTTTAGTGGTAATCGCAGCATTGTTAACTTCCAAAGCCAGCTCTTACAAACGCTCACTTGTGTGCAGCCTCTGGAGGATCTCAGCCTTATATACTGTAAGGAACTGAAGCAGAACTCCTTCAGGCAAACAGAAGTACTTCATTTGGAGGCTGATCCCAAAGAAATTCCAGCATATATGTCCATAAAAGAGGAGTTAAGATCTCCCGGAGCAGTCAACCAATACAACTGCCACTTATTTATTATTCATTACTTGTACTGCAATAGAGCCCAAGGACTCCAATCATATGCCACAGCTCATTCTGCTAGATGCTGTACAAACACATAAGAAAGAGTCTTTAGCCCGAGGAGTTCACAATCTGAGTGTAAATTAGTAAAATCACTCAGCCAGAGACATCGCTGTATAATCTTCCTTGACCATAAACTCACCTTGTATCTCACTCTAACAGTGCCACCCATGTAACAACTAAAATAAGGGACTTTTGGATTGCACTTTGGAAAAATAAAATTAAGAGAAAATTAAAGCCTTGCCAAGTCACCCATAAACACAAATGTATACCTGTAAGCACTTCCATAGACTAGTCCTTGCAAAATTGTATTCTGTGGCTGTCCTTGCGCTGCTACTCTTTTTTGAAATGCAAATAAATTAGCATCAATCAGCATGATAAAGAGCAGGAGACAGCAGGCTTTACTCAGGCCTCTAATTCGTGGTGACATTCTTAAAGAATGATGTATCAGATGGCTATAATTCTTCTTAAGACTATGTTCACATTAAATCATTCAGTGATCGCATTTTTGCAACGCTACAGCATTTCTAGTAACACAGGCTCATGAGCACAATAAATTCACTTCAATCCAGCCACCTGTTAGACCTACCCACTACTATGTAAGCACATTTATTTGAACTTTTTGGAAAAATCTTTCCTCACCAGATAACTCATCCCTTCAACTTAAAAAAATGTATTTCACCCCTCATCAAACAGATCCCTTTTTATCTCTACACTGAAGAGTTTATTCCACTGTTTTTCCATGCAAGCAGATTTAGAACTGAAAAAAAAAAAAAAGCAGCCGCATTTCCTAAAGTTTTGATCTGTTTTGAAATGAATCTCCATAGCTGCCAGTCCACAAAGAGGAAAAAAAAAAGGCTACCCATGGCAAATATTCAAAAAAAGTATGTGCACGCTGCAATATTCAAAGGAGACAGAGCTTGAGGTCTCCCCTCAACCAAAGTTGAGACAGAAATGTTCACATTTTTTTTCTTTCAGCAACTGCCATATCCCTGGTTCCTTATTTTTCATGTGGGGTGAAGTAGTTTTCACTACTTCAGTAGTGCATTCTATACGTTCCAGTTTTCTCCCTCTTCTCTATTCACTTTCCTTAGCATTTCTGTTCATTTTCTGGTCTCCATTTTCTCCACTGTAACTTTCCCATTTTCATGTTCTTTTCCTTGGGTTTCTCTCCTTTTTATAACCACAGAGTTATCTCTTTACTGTCCCTGCCCACATTGTCAAGCTCTTCTTTCCATTTATACCCACATTTTTACCTGGTCAACCTGGCACAGGAGCCCTGGGAGATCCCAGCACCTTCTAAAGGGAAGAGATGACAGTGTTTTGGTGGCTGATCTGCTCCTTGAGGGTGTCACTCTCCAAGACCTGAACTGACTATGCTTGAAATGCTGGCTTCCCATGTCCACAGCAGGCCAGTTTCCCCTTGCACTGGTCAGCCTCCTGCAAAGCTGAAATCTGCATCTTTTAGGGTTGTATAGACTGAAAAACCTCAAATATTTTCTGTGGGATAGAGCCCTAACTAAGGGCTCTATTCACCTGAAATGTGATGCCATAGGCTTCCACAACCCAGCATGTAGGCAGACTGCACTTGATAAATGTCTGTTTATCATAACTGCAGAAGTCGGCTCTGCTTTTCCAACCTCATTTTCCCTCGAGATTAGGAACGTAAAAGTCACATTTTAAAACGACAGGCCTTCGAAATGAATTTTTTAAGTGCTAGCAACTAAACTCTCTGTGAAAATATCCCATGCTTTTCCATAAAATTAGGCTGCACTAAATCAACATATTCTTCTATTAAAGAGCTAGTACATTATTGACAATGGCTTAAGAACTATTTAGTTACATTGATACACAGAGGGCAAAAAAAAAAAACCCCAAAATACAACCCTCTGCTACTGAGAAAGGAAGCCCTGAAATACAGAACTGCAAATTCCAACATGGGAATGCATTCAGATCATATTTCAACCAAAATTCTTACACTAATTGGAGATTGATTTTTACAAGACTTCAAATCCTCTGTGCGTCAGTGCTAGGTTACAGAACTACTAGTTTTATCCTTCTTATTCTTTAGACAAAGATTCATTTTCTGCTCAAATCAGTATGAAGAATCTGTTGCACTCCAGCCACTACTACACCCTTCAAAGACACATCCATGCTCTCTCTGAAGAGACACAGATGACCTCACCAAAACCCTTTTTACCTCAGCAGAGACAGCACTTTGGAGTGGCACAGAGGCAAAGCCATCCTCAGCCTCAGGGGATGGAGGGGAACTTGTACTTTCCCCACTCTGTGCCTAACAGGAGAAGCTAAATTATTTTCACCATCTATGCTGCACCTTCTACTAACACAAAGCGTGTTTCTTCTTACATTTACAATATGCTCACATATTTCCGTTATTCTCTACTTATTCCAAAATCTTAAAGGGTAAAAGTGCTACTGTCAGGCAACAGGCAAATTTTTAGTTTCTTAAGAGCATATTTGCACAGTTAAAATGCCATCCTAATCTGCTATCATTCTTTGTTCTGCTGTCTCTCTCCTGACTTTCCAGGGAAGGAATACACAGCCAATAACTATCCTCCTGACTACGCCTTGGGCTCTGGCAAAGAGCAGCTGAGAAGACAGACATTTTACATATTTATGATTAAAAGATAACCGATAACCAGGATCCAGATGTTGGTCTCTGCTGGCCAGCACACAGTGCAATTATTATTCCATTTATAGAAAGAGATGTTGTCCTGCCTTTTCCAGCCAACCAAAAAGTCTTCCATAAAATGCCCAAATACTCTGAAGAGAGGCATTCAAAACAAGGAACGAAAAGGGAACGAATCATATTTGCTCCACAATTATTGCATTATATAAATTCAACATGCCCTCAATCCTACAGCATCATCCACTCCCACCAACTCCTAGGCTCACTCTGTCAGGGTAAGCTTGGATCTTCCCCTGTGGCTCGGCACAGGCACCCACCCGTGTGGGAGTCAACAGAAAACACTGCAAGCACCCCAGTGAAAAGCAAAATGTGGGCTACAAGAGAGGCGAGATCAGCCTCTTCACACCCACAGCCCAGGGCTGCTTGTAATGAGGTCAGTGGGAACAGGCAGAAACTGTTGAAGCCAAATGAAGTCTGATAATATTAATAAAGCCCTCCTCTCTCTGAGCTTGATCTTGGAGAAACTTCTGAATGTTTAAAGAGCCCAATAGTATTCTGATTCCCTGTGTTCCTGGCAAAGAGCAATCCAGCCAAATCGTAGAGTCTCTTTTGGGGTTTCTGGTTGGTAAGACTTTGGGCTGGGGGAAAGGGATCGAATAAAAATAAGCAGGGCTGAAAGGCAGCATGTTTTCAAAATATTGAACGTATAAAAATTATAGTTACCAGGCTGAGGAATAGCCCACAGCTTCAACAAACATATTAAGACAATTTTGACCATTCAACATCTGGCATCTGACTATAATATTTTAATGGCTCATCTTAATAAATTGTCAGCTTAATAAATCCAGTTGCCATTTATACCAGTAACTGATACGTTTTGGCAAAAAAGTATCCACAGTTCCATAAAGTAAAAACAGGTTAGAAAGGTTAGAAATGCTTGGAAAAGATGACAATCACTACAAATGAAAGTCTGTGAAATGTGTAACTTTACACTAAGTGCTCAGATTCTGCACGCCAATACGTTATTAAATTTTTTTTCAGCTGTGGACAGGAAAATGTATAAACTGTTAATCCATTATATACAGCTGTTTCCTTTGGGTATTTCTAAACAATGGAAAAACAGAACTTACTGAAGTTTAAAAATAACTTTCTGTCTACCAACACTTCAGTTAACTTCTAAAATATGCTTCTTGCAGCCCTAGAATCACTATGTATGTAGTGGTCATTTGTTTAATAATGTCATAAAAAATAACAAAGATTAAGTTATGTGTTTCCTATTAGCATCACATTTTTATAATTATACTGTGCATGTCATTCTCAAGCATTAGGGGAACTTGACACAAATGTGATTTCTTCCAATTCCTTTGCATTTTCTCCCTTTTACGTGAACAGCTTATTTCCTGAAATGTACAATATGCAGTAATTTCTGCTTTGATTAAATAATCTGATTTTTAATTTTCTCCTCCCATTGTAAACACTGCTTGTTCCCATATAACATAACATCATTTATAGGATAGAAAAAATATTTACAGTCAGATAATTAAAACAAACAAACAAAACTAATACAGGGAAAAATAAAGCTAATCAAGAAGTTGTTCCTCCTCAAAGTTTATTTCTTCCACAAAGCCTCAACTCAGGTTCGATTCTTAAGGACAGCACGGATCCACCAAACTCTAGATAATTACCTAGTTCCTAGTCCCAAGCTATTACAGACTTTAAAAGGAAACACACGGTTTTAGCATGGCCCAAATACGTATTTTTAATGGTACCACTTAAAAACAATGGCTCTATTTCGGCTGAAGATTTCACACACAACCAAACACAAACACACATTACCCCTGAGGCAGACCCCTGAGTGACAAATTAAAGTCCGTGCTTGAAGTCTGATGAAATAACAATAAAACAAAAAACCAGAGCTTACTAGTGTGCTGTGTCAGGAAACATTTACAGCAAGTGATTCTACAAACCCCACCACAAAATAAATTCCTACAAAATTACGTCTGCTTTGGCCTCAGTTAATTTAATGCCATTTCAGTTGAACCTTACTGGTTTCAGCTTTGTAAGCTCTATCAGGCTTTCACACAGAGCCGGAAACTAGGTTGACTTGGACGAGCCGCACGGGAGCAATACTGGGAAAACTCTGGCTGCCGACCCATCACCATGCCATTGTCTCAGTGTGCTTCCCAGGTGCGTAGCGCAGCAGCAAAATTCTCTTAGTTCAGGGAAAACCCTAAGCCAAGCAGTATGTACTATATAGAAAGATTACATGAAGAAAAGTAAGGATGTTACTCCTACATTGTTTTAATTTTAGAAGAATAAAAGGAATAAAAAGCATGAAAGGATGAAAATCATTACCCACACCACAGTTCTCTAACAGAGCAGAAGCTTCTAGTACTGCAAAAATACCTCAGAAATTATAGTTTAAAAAATAAAGCTCAGTCATTAACTCATTTCCTAAAGGCAGTATTTTCTGAATAACTCCCTCTTCCCCCTTCTTACTAACACCACATTATATAACTACTTTATTACTGTTTTTATTTAAGACTTAGAAAGCAAAGTTCTGGACAGCAAAGTAGGCACTATTAGCTAATTTAATGGTAAACTGTTCCAAGAACAGTCATTGCATTTCAGACATTTTGAAAATTCACGGCTTTGTTATTGCCTGCATTTGAAGAATTACAATTTTTAAAATTATTTTTCACTTTCACAATATTCATATGGGAAAGATTATGTAATATCCCTTCTTTTTAAAATCCGTATTTTTTGTTTAAGTCCGAAAACTCATCCAGATATCCAAACCACTGAGATTATTATTTTCATGGTGTATTACTGATTAGGTCTAAAGTCTCTACAATAAACAGAATAGTTAAAAACATGAGAAGGAAAAAAATTAGTAATTTAAAAATGGACGTCATAAGCAGCATTACTATTAAAAGTTACAGTTTGGTTGTCTACACAAGACTTCTAAAGCAGTTACAGAATATTACAAACTACTATAAATATCACAGTTTTGCACATTAAGATGTTACATTGCATTCTCAAAAGCGCTCTGTTAACATTAAAAAGAGGGAAATAAATAGTCTGGGATTTTGTCACAAAGCACCAGCAAATCTTGCATTGCATACACAACTGGATAGCGGCAATGTTTGTAGAAAGCCAGTTATTTAAACCTCCACTGGAAGTTCTTAAATCTTTGTTGCTGACAGTTCAGAAGACAAGTAAGAAAATGCTTGTGCCAGAACTCACTGTTTTAAGAAAGCAAGACATGCACCTGATCCAATTTCTGCTAAAATACTGCCCGAGTTTGTGTAGAAGTATTTACGATTACGCAACAGAAAACATGCAACAAATTGGGGGTTATTATAGGAACACACAGAAAATTAACTTAAAAATGGTCTTCTCAGCCAGGTAGCATTAGCTTCTGTTTTACTCCATAAAGAAACATTCCTTTTTCCAAGGGAAAAACAACACTGCATTTAAGGATATACCTCAAACACAGAGAGATGAAAAAACTCAGTTGTCCAGGGTTCCACTGAATTGCAAAAAGTTCAATAATTAGTACTCTCCAGAGGACTTAATCTTTTTTTATCTTTAAATGTAAACATTGCTGCACAGATTAAAAAGACCTTTAAGCCTCGTTTTCTTATCTGCAGAGATAGCTACTGTTTCTCAGGAATAGCTTCCCTTTTACTTAAAAATGTAAGAAGTAGTTCTGTTACAATTCTCGCCTGACTTTACCAGTCGCCAGCCGCCCCTGCGGCCCAGAGCACTTCCACCCGCAGCGGGCCCAGCCTGTGCGCGCAGGCAGGCTCGCTCCTGGAACCTGCGCCAGGGCACCGCCGGGGCTGGCTCACAGGAGGAGGCTCCGAGCGTCACAGCGCGCGCGAGGCCGTCACCGTACTGGCACGCTCTAACTCGGAGCCACCTCTAACGAGTGTGGGACTCGGGCAGCCGTACCGGTGGCACAGAGGAGTTCACCCACGGCATGCCCAGCTCTGTCTCCGCACGCATTGCCACCAGGCCACCTCCCTCACCCCACAACCTGTTCCTCCCTTCCTCGTGCCTCCCCTGACCCACTCTTGCTGCTGGTTTTCTAGAGGTTACCTGAACATGAGGATTGTCTTGAGACTGTTTTTCCCCCAAATAATCAGTATTTTTAAACAAATTATCTGCAGTGCAGCTTATACGCATGAAGACTGACATGCTGTTGTTTAAAAACCCTTTTTCAATAAGATGCACTAGAAAACAAATGTATATTCCTATAAGGAAAGTATGATCATTCTTATTTTAGACATAAAGCCAGTATTTTATCAAAAATAAGTTTCATTTAAACCCTACTAACACTGAGTGATTGTGGAAAAAAATCATTTGTTTTTTAAGTATAAGAGTATAAGTATATGCATCCTCATAAAACTACTTTGCTTTAAGCTGGTTTTGCTTTAAATCTCAGGCCTGGCATAGAATAATTTTCTACTCTGGTTAGAAAAAATTTCTTCTTCTAGGTACAATAATTTCAACAAAAAATTTGGTTTATGTTAAGCACAAGTTTTAAATGACTTTAAGACAAGGGACACATTTCACAGACACATAAAATCTTTTTTCTTACGAGTTAACTTTTTTCTTAAACCGGTTTCTTATTAAACAGCACACACTGACATTTTGCATCTTTTCTTTGTGTAAGAACTTGACCAAAATGGATACACTTACAAAGTGCTTTATTTTTCTTAGTGACATTTTTTAAAGTGATATTTTTTCATGGCATGCTTTTAAAAAGCAAGCTTATTATCTAGAAAATATGCCATATTTGCAAACTCTCTTGCTCCTCTTGCTTTATGGAAAGGAAGAGAGCCCTATTTTCCACAAACGGCTGTGGTTTTCATGTCACTGAAGGGCACATAGCTTGGCTGTACACCCTACCCACTGAGTCATCAGAAACTGGACTTGGCTGCAGAATGCCATTTTTCGTTAGATCCACATGTGATTGACACAGATCAACAATCTTGGGTAGAGGGCTCATGCTAATCAGCCACATACACAAACAAGAGCAGTCAACCCACACAAGTTTATCCAGTTTGCATGGGCCAGAAAATAGCTTTTCATGTCCAGAATGTTGATTTTTAGGACTACTAACTATTCCTTCCTTCTTTTTTTCCTTTTTTCTCAAGAGCCATGTTTATGTCCCTGACTAAAAACACCACAGAAGCTTTCATTAACAAGACCATCCTCTTTTTATACGTCAACTCTACCACCACTTCATCAAGGAGGGTTTGCTCTCCAGGGCAGTTTACCTTCTTCCACTCTGCTGCAAATGACCCTAATTCTGACAGAAGAGCGGAAACTCTATCGATTCTCATTAGCAGCATGTATATGCCTAAACGGTTACCAAAGGCTGTGCAGCAAAATTTTCAAAATTTATCTATTGGTTATTTCCTTAAGTTCCCTGTATTTGAATAACAGTGAAAGCATCAATGTGTCAGCTGAAAGGTTAATGCTGCAACAAAAGGAAGAGCTAAGGTGTTCATGCAGAGCATTTGTACACTGATACAGACCATCAAAAACAAACAGCTTTGCTGCTGTTTTATCTAGGAAATTTTATCTCTTACTCTTGGGTACACATCTTTTCATTCACTAAGCAAAAAAAAAAATTTAGGTGATCTTGAACAGAAGAGATACTTTTTAATGTGTGTGGTGATATGTAAGAGAATTTTTCAATACATGGAGCCTGCTCCCACAACTTCTGCGGGGTAAGTATTTAATAATGATTTAGGACATGGGTAAGAGTTATCCACCCTTGCAGCTACCGAAAAAATCTTTCAAATAGTGCTTGTTTTCCAAGGGAAGGGTATCAGTAAATTGAGTGTCATGAAGAGAGAGTTTGCACAGAAGCATGAAGCAGCCCGAGCCAGAAAGTTTCACTGAACTCTCAGCTTTAGTTAAACTATGCCAGAAATATATGGGAATAAACAAACAGATTAGGAAAAGAAGGCAGAAGAAAGTAATAATCTTCACTGTGAGGAATGGGGCAAATGTAAACTGAAAGGGCCTCTGTGTGTAACAAACAGAGACTATAAAAGGAAGACTGTTTAGCACTAAATCTGTTTTGTGTAGGCTTCTTAAGAAAAAAAAAAAATCACACCAGCCATCCAAAAACTTTACACCTGGCACATGAACACGTTTGGTCCAAGGAAGACAAAGAAACAAAACCCCTAAACCTCCCGAGAGCTTAGAAACCAGGGCCTTTTGAGTTGATAACTTTGCAGGAAAACTGAGCAATGCTAGAAAGATCACAGCAAATGCTGTTCCTCTGCCAGACTCTCAGCAATGGCCACGCCGAGTCTCAGGAGCTCAACCTTTGCCATGGGATAAGAGATTGCTGTGGCAGCACAGTCGCCTCCTTTCACAGCTTGAGCCCAAGATCCACAAGGGCCCCGCAGAGGGGGAAACCTCAAACTGGCAGTGTCTAATTTGGTTTTATGTTCCTGTGTTCCCTATTGATCTGCATAGGGCTTAGAATCAACAGCAAAGACCAGCAACCTCCCCAGTACAAACTGCAGAGGCAGAATAATCTCTGAATGATGCTTCCTGCTCCAAATCAGAAGAGACAGCCGGATACAGCGGCCAGCAGTTGGGAAGTGGCCCTAAAGTCTGCTTGGTACAAGGCTCCTCACACAGATGAGTGTCTGCCTCAATTTATCTCGGTGCTACAAGCTGGGCTTTCTGTTGGACACAGTAGCCTTTGCAACAAAGCAGAATGGGCAGTCAGAGGGAAGACATAAACCCTGTAATGAGGTGAAACAGGTTCTCAGTAGAACAAATGTAATGGGGAGGAGAAAGAGCAGAAGAAAAACAACAAAGGAAATAATCCTTTGGGAACAGTTTAACCCTCGAGTGACTATTACCAGAATCTCTAATTAATGGATACATTGACTCCAAAACAAGACATGAGTGGCTATCCTCTAATGAGGATAGAGACTGAATCATTTGGACACTCCACATGACAAATACTTGACAGTCGCCAAAACATGTCCCACTGAAGAAGCCTTCATGAGCTTCTCAGGAGACTACAAACTGCAGGGCATCTGCATAGTAAGATATAGTCCTGCTCTCAACTAAAATTAATGGTATCTCTTTTTTCCCCCCACATACCTCAGACTCTTAGCCCCTCTCCATAAATTACAACACAGAAGGCACAGCACATCCAGTTGTTACAAAAGCCCCTTTGCATTTGGTTAAAGGGGAAACAAATCAGTTAGGAAAGGCAAACCAAAATATATTGCTTGCTGATTTTCCATAAGATGTTCGTGGCACTACCCCACATCTGTGACCAGGCAGCATGTTCACCAAAAGATGCACTGCATTTTGGAATTTCTTTCCCTTCTAAATAAGGATAATGTAGAATTCAATGCTGTCAGCATAATTTGCGGGATACGGGTGTTGGCTATTCTTTAAAACAAGAGCCCCTCATATCCAGGGCAACCCCTTACATGCTTCAGCCTACAGAGAAACCAAACTAAGGAATCTTTCTACTGGTATGCACCACAATGCCTTTATGGAACCCTTGGAAGGCTGTATTCCTTCTCCTGTCATATATGCAGGAATTCATTCATCACTGAACAAAACATTGGCATCAAATAACGTGTTTTCAAGTATGTGATATGTGCATTTCCAGTTGTAGTGTAAGAAGTGCCAGCATCATTTAGGACATGGTTTAGGGGACACAGTGGCGCTGGATTAATGGTTGGACTTGATGATCTTGAAGGTCCTTTCCAACCTTAGTGATTCTATGATCTACCAATGCAACAAGGTCTGACCAACATTTAACAGATGAATGTCCAGTTTTTGCTGGTGAACCGGGATACTTCCTGCCATGGAATAACAAATGGACGTTAGCCCCTTCAGAAAAGAGAGTAATAAAATACCAAAGCAATTTAACTAGTCCATGGTTTGCTGCCTGCGGGTGTCTGAGATCCATGAAAGCAGCTGAAAGGCAGCATGCCCTGTGACGGACACATGATGCTGCAGCCTTGCTCCAGGTCAAGGCCCAGCACTAGCCCGAGTCTGTATACAGAGCTTCTGAAAGTAATTCTCCTCCCCCAGTTCCAAGACGTATATTGAGAATTCAGAGGTGCTGATTTACAATGTTGTAATCTTTCATATTTGTACTTTTTCCATTAAAGTTTGTTCTCAATGCTAAAAACAATTTATTTTCCAACAGCAGTGGTAATGTAGAATAGCTTTGCACAAAACTCAACAGAATAGCACCTGTGTTGGTGTGATCAATTCCCACGGTTTCAGCACTGCCAGGAACAAGTGCCATGGTTAAACAGTCAGGAGACATCTGTGTCAGTAGCTGGGAAGACTACCACACAATTGCTCTCAAATAAAAGATCAAGGTAACTATCAAAGAGGAACTGCATGACTTCACTGCAGCAACAGCCTTTCCCACAATTGGTAAGTTTCTTCCACACCTTCGAGAGACACTATCTCAAATAATGAATTTTATTTTACCATAAAGTACTTACCTTGTTCATATCTAAAAGTCAAGAGTGAAAGGAAAGAACAGATCCTTGTTAATAGGACTGATGCAGCCAAGATTTTGGAATTACATTCCTACTTCAGATGGGCATTTGTATGTTGATAATCTCTGTAACAGCAAGAAAAAACAAACAGCAGGAGGCTGGGAAGACAGCTAATTTTGGTGACAAGGACTACAAAGTAAATAAATCAAAATTAAGCAGAGATATTTTGCATTTTTCTTAAAAACAAAGATTCCCTTTTTCTTTTTCAAAATAAAGTTGTCACCTCTATGAAGAATTAATCACAACAGAAATTGTATGACAACATTGAATTAAGGAAATAATAGTAAAGAGTAGACACACAAGAGGAATGAAGCCCATAAGCACTTAAGTGGAATTGTAAAAACTCTATGAGAAAAAAGTTTTGGTTGATAATGTATGGTTGAACTTCAGAGATTCAAATACTGGTACTAAAACAAGAATGCAAAGGAAGTATGTCCTATAACATGGAATATTTTTGTTGGAATAGTCAGTAATACATAGTAAGTTGCATAAGCCCCATCAACACTTCCAAAGACATCTTCTCTCTAACCTGGGCAAGGGAATGCACAAAGGCTGATGATGGTAAAACAAGCACTTAGTTGTTTCAGTAGTGTTTGATCCAAGCTGTCACCAACAAAAAAAGAAGAGCACTTTCCTATACATCTGTTGTCTAGGTGACGTTTCTTTGAGACTTAATCAGCCAACTTTGCGGACAAAAACAAGCTTTTACTACTGTTAGCTCTGCAAAACCAATATAACTATGGCTGAGTGAGCTGGAATTTTTATTACTGGCAATGAAGTAAGATTCAGACAGAAAACAGCTTGATTGTCAAACCCAAATGTGAGAGTTTGAAATATTGGCTCTTGGAAAAAAATCACCTTTTGACTTGTAAACTAAGCAAAGTTTTATCTGAAAGTGATTGAGAGCGAAGAAGTGCAGAACCTCCTGCTGTCATTTTTTAATCACTTCTGGAAACAATTCTGCTGCAGGATAACAACCCTCTGCCCTCTTCCCTTTCTGCCAGTCTGCGTACACCACTCGCATGTGCAACTGGAGGAGCAAGGTAGAGCGCTACAAAGCTCCAAGTATCACTGAGGTATGTCAAAATCATATGGGAACAATCAAAGAGGTAAGAGATGTGGAAGAAAAGGTATGCAGCTTCCCAGATGGTCGAAACTCTGCCCTGCTGTGAGACAGTTTTTCCCATCTTCACAAGACCAAAAAGTGCAAGCATAGAACACTCCCCTATTGACTTGCCAACTTCCCTATAGGATTCCTGCACACTGGACTCCCCAACCCTTGGGATTTAGCCTGCTCTC
>NW_010523467.1:0-8571 GCF_000687285.1 Phaethon lepturus | reverse complement strand
CAGCAGGAACTGTACAGGCAGTCCCTACTGCACTGCTGTCCCACTTCGTGCAGAATCCCATGCTCTGCCACAGCCACAGAGTCCTTGGCCAGGCTGCGCTGAACAAAAAGGGCGACTCTGGGCTCCTTCCCCCATCTCACCAAAGGCTTGATCTCCTCAGATTTTTGCGAGAATATCTATGTAGCTGGATGCAGGGTGGCGAGTATCAAAGCTAGCTCTGACTTAGTTTGCTCAGGGACTGGAAATGTTACAGCTGTATCACCACAGTACTCTGCACACATCAGTCCTGACGTTTACAAAGCTTTCCTACTGCTGCTACCTGGGCTGGCCTGGTCCTTCAAAACTAATTCACATTCTTCTATGTATTATTACTTTACCTCTGCCCTTTAGATACACCGAGAGATTACTGGTTCAGATGAGGAAGGATCAAATTGGAAAAAGCAGACCCCATGAACAAGATCCTCTGCACTCAAATGCGAGACATGAGTCCCTCCTGCCTCACCGCAATCAAAAGAACACTGCTGCTTGGCCCATATTAGACTTCTTTCTACATCCCAGGAAACAGTTATTTAATCTCTGTGCAGCATCAGACTGAGTCAAGAACATGAATTACAGGATGGTCTTTTACACACCCGACTTAATCCCAATTTAATAATTTAAAACCTAAATAAATAACATTTTTTCCAAGGGCGTTAGGCCATCTAAGGTCAGCACTCCATTCCAGAAGGAGCTGCCAGCCACCATACTCATCCTTTGTGGACTGCCTTCTCAGAACATACGTTGACATTGCCCATTCAGGCAGGAAAGAAAAAATTGTTACAAGAAGCAAATCTCAACTTAGACCATATTGCTCGAGACCATGCCTTTGGATATCTTACTATCAAGACCTATTTCAGTTGATTCCAGCACCTCACTTAGGGTCCAAGACCTTACCAAAGAAACTCCAAGTACGTTAATTATTTTCTAACTATTGTTTATTTCCTAACTACTTGGCCTACCCTCTCAATACTGAGACTACACTGGGAAGCAGCCGTGCCAGGGTTCCTGTCCCACATATACTGGCCAGCAGAGCCCCAAGGAGAAGGGCAGAGGCAGGAGGAAGGAAGCACGGCAGATTGCTCCAGCCAACATCAGACAGGAGCACTGGGAATGCTGTGGTTAACTGGTGCCCTGGTTTTGTTTCTGAATGAGTATTAGCCAGTGGTTTTTATCTAGCTCGGGTTTAGTATATTCCCAAGAGACACCCAGTTCAGCAATCACAAAAAAAAAATGCTTTGGTTTAAAATGTCAGAATACATTTTATTCTTGTAGACCTGTTCAATTTCCCTCAGGCTTAATGCAACAGTTTAAGAAAATCACTTTCTATGAAGAGATAAATTAATCTGCCTGGGTAGCTTTCCGCTATGCAGAGAACCTCGTGTCCTTCCAGGGGAGGGCTCTACCTCTGTCCTCCCCATCTGCAAAAGCAATGCTGACGTCAGCCGGGGCAACCACAGGCAGAACAACGCCGTTTACCAAAGACTGCGGTTGCAAAATCAGACGCAGAATACAAATCAGCATAGCAAGCTTGGTTTGTCTTGATGCTTTCATCTCTTTTTTTACTTTAAGACATCAGGGATTAAAATTCATTCCAAATACATTTAATTATAAAAACACAGCCATGCAAATATATGGAAATGTGCAATACATTCTTTTGATGTAAGATTGATTTTTTCCTCCAGTTGATAACTTCAGTCTGATAGCTTTAGTGTTAATTTTCTTTTTTTACTGTAAATAACTAGGACACTGGATACCAGTGCTATCATGAGTTATGCCAGCAGACGAACAAATTACTTCTAATTGCACACACGACTCTTGCACTCTCCTTATGCATAAATAAGAACGAGTTTCTGTCTTTTAAAAAAGCATATGTGATGATAGTGAATTAACAGAGTTCACTTCCTAACACTATCACTGTTTTCATTTTATTTTTACATTTGTATGATGTGAGCACTGAAGTGTACAACAGCCCTACAAAAATACAGGAAAATATGATCCCTGTCCCAGTGAGTTTACATTCTAAGATGGGATGTTTTTTGTTAGTGCTAATTTTTGCCAATTTTTCAGACTGATTATCGAAAACAATTACAAAGACCTGCAAACTATGTGTGCTACTGCCTGCTAACAAAAATAACATGGTACTTGGGCAGTATCATTACTTGTTTGTCTTCCTATATCTGTTTTCCTCAATGCAGCATGACCCTCTCCTCTCTGCCCTCCCCAGCACACGCTCACAAGAACACAAGTGACCCAGCTGAGCCGAATATACTGAACTGTAAGTTCAGTACCAAAAGTACAGCCAGTCATTCATGAACAGTAGCAATGACATTTGAAATCCTCAAGCTATTGGAATGAGAAACAGTTTTCAGATGTTTTATATATATTTCCACTTTTTTCCCCAAATATCACATTGATTAAGCCTTTGATTAACACATTGCTTCAGCAAAATTGGGTATCACTTGTATCCAGAAAAAAAAACAAAACCACCACACAAAAAAGTAAATAACCACAGCTCCAGTCACAGGAAAAAAGCTCCTACAATTTAGACAAAGCTAAATGAGAATTTTTAAACTAACAAAACAACCATGTAGTCCTTGCACCACAGCTGCTTATCTGTCACAAAGCAGACAAGCTACACAATGGCCTTGACTGACCATTATACATCATTCAAAGTTAACATTTTTCTATTTGACCATCTTATCTTCCTGCCTGAGCGATGAAACCCACGAGTCACTAAGTAAAATATCATTCTAGATCCCGAAAGTCTTTGCCAAGGCACAATGTGATCCATCTCAAGGATTTTTAAAAGAGGAATCTGGTGGTTGTAAAACAGTTGCTGAAAATACTGAAGGCCTTTCCCAGGCAACTCTTAGTTTACCTGTGCCATATTTGCTGTTGCTGTCTAAGTTTCTTTTGGGTAATTTCTAATCCTATGATGCTAGACTCCACTTGGAAAGGAGATGTAAAATTCAGAAATACCTACTGATTAGCCCTAGAAAGCTGCTATTTTACTAAGAGCAGTTAGAATCAAGCAATTGCTTTCTCTAAAAAGAGAAGTATTTTCAAAAAGCAAGGAAGTGCTGACCCAAAGACGTACTGCAAGTGTGAAACGACATCATGTGAGTGACACGAAAACAGGCTGCGGACTCCTGATCCCAGGGCACATGAGGACTGAGCGTACCACAGAGATTGAGCTTGCTTAGTTCCTGGTTGAAAGGTGTTTACCCCACAAAAGCCAGCGAATGCACAATCCATGGAACATCAACATGAGCTTCAAAAATGTAATAGCCTAATGCTTATAGAGGCCAAGGCATTTTGGAAAGATGCTATTAAAAAGTCAAAGAAAAATTAAAGAATGAAAAATAAAATATGCACAATAATTAGATTTTAGCTTTATCTTCCATAGACTGAACTGGAAGATGATGAAGTGTAAAAGAAATGACTGCTGAGATTCAATAAAGATCTGCAATTCAATAAAGAGCTTCCCCACAATATGCAAACCCATCTCCAGCCTAGATAAAGATACTGTACCAATACACACTAGCATATTTTTGTGCTAAGCCAAACTTTACAGACTTTGTTATGGCAACATTAAAATTAATTAATTTATATAAATTTGTATTATATATTTTCTGTCATTTCTGCACTTGGCTGTTTGGCATATTAATGATGACCATTACCTGACACATAATTGACTTCAAATAGGCTATAAAGTTTAGTTCAGCACCGAGTTCTACGAGTCCGCAGGATTCACTCACCTGTGCTTTACCATGCATGCACGCTGGAGCTCTACCATGGCACAAAAGACCTCAGCAGACTAAAGCCAGTACGGACCACCCTGCAGATTTTGGTAGTGATATCTCAGACAGGAAAAGAGTAGCCAAAACCAGCTAGTAACATACAGCCTTAAGAAAAACAGCCTTTCTAATAACTCTATGGGCTTGAGAAGCATCAGCTTGGCTCCAGAACATGGGTACAAAGACAGAAGCAGGAGGCTTCATCTCAGAGACCAGCACATTGTTCTGGTTTACTGGCATAATACCACCTAAATTAAATTTTGCCCCAGCCTCAATGCAATCAAGATGAGAGTCAGGCCTCTCCCAGTCTGTTCACACCACACTCAAGAAACGAAAGAGGAACAGTTGGTGGCCCGAAGCCAGACTGCAGAGTAGGGAGCTACTGCATGCAGCTCTGTAAGCAAGGTGGCACTCATGGACCACTTCTTGTTCATCTCTGTAATGGTCACCAACTCTGCAAGTGCAAAAGAGAATGGGAAGCTCTGAAGGCTATTGAAAGACATAAAATAGCAGTTAATTATGTTAGACACACAATGAACATGACTCTTAAAAAAACTGAAGTTAAATGGCCGTTGTTACTTTTCCTCCAGATACACTCCCAGCAACTTCTACCACCCAGTCCTTGTCAAAAAGCAACCTGTCACAAAACTAGCTTGAGCTTCAATACTTTGGGAAGCCATTTCAAGAACCCTAGTAAGGGGGGGGGGGGGGGGGCGGAATCCATTGCCATTTCAGATCAAAGTTCACAATCGATCACAACTACTTGTGCAGATATTCCCTTTTTATAGCATGTGTCTGAACTAACATGGTTACAAAAATAGATGGAAAATGTCTAATGTTTATTATGAAACTGTGTCAGCACCAGTTGAATCATACAAGGCTATGAGTCCATGCTTAATGTCATTTATGACAGTCTGTATTCATATTTAAATAACTAAAATTATAGTTTGTGGATATGAACTAAGTAATTTACACATCAACTAATTATTTATGTTTTGTGCTATGAAAAACAAAACTACTTTTTTCCCCACAATGTTACTTCTTTTGGTTAAGCAACAGGAGAACACATACCTACAATTTAAAATGTCAATCAAGAAAACACCTTAAGCATAGGACAGCGTTGCAATTTTGAAAGCTGATGAAAAAACATTTTCTAGTATGGCAGATTAGAAATAAGTCTACTGCATTTCAGCTGAAGCTAGAGAAAAAAAATTTTTTTGGTTTATTTGAGTTTGTGTACACATCTATGAAAAAACTCCTGAAATATCAGATTGATTTATAATAATGGCATTTTAAGGGCTATTGACCTTGGTGCAAATGATTAAGAGTATACTGTGTGTACTAAATGAAGATTTTCATAGAGGGATCTGTTTACTAGCTATGCTTCTTTGTAAACAAAAATATTCTATCATTTCTAGGATAGTGTTGTATGCCAGTGGGTGGTAAGAAGCTAGACCTTCCTGAAAGACCTTCACCCAACAAAAGCACTTCATTTAAAAAAGAAACCAAGTACCAAGTGAGAGGAGCTGATGTGAGTTTCATCAGTGAGAGGACATAAGCTATTTGTGACAGAAAAAATTATAGATACATGCATATATAAGCATTAGAAACATGAAAATGGCAGTTGAAGGTAGAATACAATGGCAAAGGGAAGAAAAGGGGCTGCAGGAAGGAACCTCTGCTGTGTATAACTGAACAAGTTAAAGCAAATCTACAGACCACCATGGATACCAATGTAACAAGGTCAAGCAGAAACAAGCAATAAAATGGTGGTTCTGCTGCAGAAGAAAGCTGTGGCGTGATAAAATTTGTATCACAAGTTCCTTTTTGCATTACCATCAAATTGTCACCAAATCCCAGCCGGTAATTCAGTATCTTCTGTGCAATGTCCCATACTCAAACATAACTCTAGAACAGTTTAATGAGATAATTATTAACATTAAATTGGTTCTAAACAATGCAATTAATTAACTGAGAGTTCAACTTTTCCTTAATAACCGTAAGCTGCCGAATGCAGAGCCACATACTTAACAGCCCGTTCTGAAGAGCAGTGTCCTACAGTAAAAGGCACACAAACAGCAACAGAGGACAAAGGCCATTAACAATCACTTATTTGTCCTTACTCAAGGACTGTTCCTCTCTGTTTGTTCTACTGCCTGGTTGAGCCTACAAAGCCTTGCTGACAAAAAAAATGCCTCCTCTTACCAAAGGTTTGCAAATACCCACATAATAATTTCATACCTTGGACAAAATAATTCCTGTTAAATCTACCTGTCCAAAAGAAGAAAAATTCCAAAAAAGCGCCAGCATTGTGGCAGCCTTCAGAGTGCTAGCAGAGTTCCTTGGCGCTCTCACTGCTGCAAGTTGTTGCTGCAAAGGCATCATCAGCTGCCAGAAACTATCACAGTCTAAAGGCTCGACAAGGAGGAAAAGAGCTCCATGTGCTGACTCTGTACCAGTCCTTAAATCCTGGCATAGGTATAACACCAGCGTCCTGGGTTATTGCAAATGGAGCTAAGATTAGCAAAACTGGTTTTGCTGGTATACTTCATAAAACAAAAAAACTTCAAAACAAAAGCATGTTTTGCCCCCATCCACTATCACCATACCCATTACAGCGATTTTTCCACTATAAAATATTATTAAAAATCCAAATCCCTCACTGACATTTCCAGAGTAGGTAAACATTCCTCGTACAGTCCTTGCACAGTAGTATCAGTATTGCTGCGATCAGAGCAGGGCTTTACCCTGGCCACATCAGTAATAAATCACCGATGTAAAGAACAGACTATTGCAGTAATAACAGACGAGGTGAGAGGAGGATGTCTCATCACCTTAGACACTTCTTTCTGTAACATATGATGGGATCTTTCAGCGTCATGGGCAGCAGACGTTTGCAAACTTCTCTGAAATAGTATTTGCTCTTTCTCCAAGACCAAGTTGAAGAAACCCAGCTAGCTAAACTGCAGTCAGCAAGCTCAGTCTCCATTGCCTTCAGCACGTGTTTTAACAGCTCTCAGAGACACTAAAGTTTCTATACTATCAAGGGAGAAAGGGGGGGAAGGACAAAGCACAAAAATAAACCAGATCAATTAATTTATAAAGAAACAGATAACAATGAATTATTCTCTATGTTTAAGTGAGCTGAGTTACAAGAAATTGCATATGTATGATCATTTAAAAAAAAAAAGTAAAAAAATTACTGTAGATCTTCAATCAGTATCATACAGGAGCTGCAATCCATGCAACTCAGCCACAGCCACTTGCCCTCACCCCAAGACTAGTATCAGCTTGGCAGCATACATAAAACAGCATTGGCTTTAACATGCAAAGCGGTATCTGCACTAGGCAGCACTATGTAGGACTATTCTACAGATCAAAGTATTTTCAGTATCTGTTAAAGGAGGCCTTAATTGGTATTAGAAGAAGCAGGACTGCAGTAATAAATCTGATCACTTGAAGCATGAGTTGGAAGTTGCACCCTCCTGTCAGCAGGTTCATTGTATGATGTATTGTGGAGCTCTGGCTGCAAAGAAGCTGTAGCCTGCAGTTAATGAGCTGTTCAAAGTAGCCGTGAAATTGTCAACTTAATTAAGCCAAGTTTAGTTAACATTCATCTTTCAAAAATTTTGTGTGAAGAAGCAGGCTCTGGAAATGCCCAGCTATGCACTGTAGGGAAGTGCTGTGTACTTTTCTGAACTGAGAAATTAAGAGTTCATGTGATAAGAGATAGTGCTATTTTACAAAGTGTTTAAAGAAAGCCCCCTGGCTGTCCCAGCATGTCAGTAAGCTTCATAATTTTTGCTATTTTTAGAGAGTTAAGAATCATAAGCACTTGAGAACAGCCAGTGATGATTTCTTGAGATAGCCTGACCTCCTGAAAGACATGTATGACTTGAAGAGAGGAAGGAGAGCCTCCTAAGGAAACCCTCTTGTGGAGTTCCAAGCTCTCAGCACGCAGTACTGAGTTCTGCAGATGGGTGTATTGACATGGCAGCCATCATCTAAGAGGTTTGTCCTACTCAGATGAAGGCAGACAACTTCAGAGAGCATCAGGAAGACCAAGCTGCTGTATACTCCCTAAATGTATTTCCATCTTTGCTGTTCATGGCTTTGAATAAAGCACTTCAACATGTACCACTGTCTTTCCTGTACCTTAACCAGGTTAGAACATGTTAAAGACTCTGTCCAAGCTAGATTAAAAAATAAGACATTAGGGTATACCAAGTCAGGGGTTTGTATTCTATTTAAATTAACCGCAAACTAACTGGCAAACATCCTGTACATACGTATTCCTCTGGACAGCCTGCTCATGTCTGTTCTAGGACAAAAATATCGGCAGTAACCAAACTGAGTTACAGCAATCAATTAATCTGGGTTTAAGAGCTTGTGTTTAAACAAACCATTACCACTGGCCTCAGTTCATCCCTCTGTACTGAGGTAGAGGTTTGCCAAACCTCGCTCAGACTCTAAAGCGCATGAAGACCTCTTGCAGCACCCAGCAACAGCAGAGGTGCAGTGCTGTTAGCCATAATCCCACCACCCTGGCAATCCTCTGTCATGTTTTTCCCCTCTACATGAAATGTTTTGTTGGTTTACCTTAAAAATCATTAAACTATTTTAGAATGGGCTGTTGAGACCTCTCCTTTACGAGAATCTCCTAGAAATTCTACCTGCTGGCTTGGGTCCTCCCAGTGTTGCAGTGTTGGGAAAGATAATGAAAAAATGCCAGGCC
>NW_010523466.1:0-3473 GCF_000687285.1 Phaethon lepturus | reverse complement strand
CCCTTCTTTCATACAACAACAAAAATCAATACAATTACTGGTCATTTCCTATTAATTACAGTAGGAAAAAACAAACAAACAAACAAAAATCAGATTTGATTGGAACTACTGGAATTAAGTGTGTACCTAGAACCAACTTAAAAAAAGTTCTGAGTAGCTATTCCATAGTTATGTTTCACTTAAATTTAGTCAATTTTTCTTTTATGCATGAAAAGCAAATTATGTGAAATTCAAAAATTTGGTCATTGACTACAAAAACCTTATTTCTTTCCAATTTGAGCTGCTTTCATTTCACTTTTTTTGCTTTTGCACCTTATTTTCATGTCTCAAAGATCTGGTTTTCCATTTTTTCTTTGATTATTTCACCTGATATTTCCATTCTATTTCCATGAAGAAGATATCAGTTTTAACCAATCAGTGATGGTCCCCTTAGAACAGACTAACAATTGGAAACGTTTACATATATACACCTCAATTTTTGCTGTCTTAAGACATGTTTTGCTCTGAAATGTACCCTGCTTGTAATGCATATTTTCTCAGTAGTTCAGTTGCCAAGGAAGACCAACCAAAATATGTTGTTTTCCAAGTACTCTAAATGCTGTTTCTTCAGCACATAAGTATATGCTTCAACTTTTCCAATATCATGGAGAGTGGCTTGGCAACTACATCAGCCAATTCCCTCAGGACTCTGGGATGCATCTCATCATGTCCCATAGACTTGTGAATGTTCAGGTTCCTCAGGTGGAACCTGATCTTCTCCTACAGTGGGAGGGACATTGCTCCTCCAGACCCCATCTTGCAGTCCATCCCCTCAAGAAGTGTGGGAAGAGAGACTGCCAGTGACATCTGAAGCAAAGAAGTTGTTCAGTACCTCAGCCTTCTCCCCATCCATTGTTACCAGTCCACCAGTCTTGCTCACCAAGGGGGGTATGCTTTCTTTGACCTTCCTTTTCTGTCTGACGTACCTGTAGACGCCCTTATTATTATTCTTTGTGTCCCTTGCCAAGTTCAGCTCTGGCTGTGCCTTGGTCTTCCTGACCCCAACGCTACACAACCAGACAGCACCCCTGTACTCTTCCCAGGATACCTGTCCCTGCTTCCACTGCCTGTGCATTTCCTTCTTTGTCTTTAGTTTGAGCAGCAGGTCTTGACTCAGCCATGCCAGTCTCTTGCCTTCCTTTCCTGATTTCTTTACACCTGGGGATTAAGAGCTCATGCACTCCATGGAAAGCAGCCTTAAAGATGTGCCAGCTCTGTTCTGCTCCCTTGTCCCTGAGGGCAGTTTCCCAGGGGGTCCTATTGACTAACTCCCTGAAGAGCTGGAAGTTTGCTTTCCTAAAATTCATGGTCCTGCCTTTACTCTTTGGCTGCCTCATATCCCTCAGGCCTGCAAATTCCAGCAGTGCATGATCACTGCAGCCCAGGATGCCTCTCATCTTGACATCGCTGATTAGCTCACTTGCATTGGTGACCAATAGGTCCAAGAGCCCCTCTGGTAGGGCTGTCTATTACCTGGCTTAGGAAGTTACTGTCCATGCACTCCAGGAGTCTCCTGGATTGCCTACAGCTCACCATGCTACTTTTCCAGCAGATGTTGTGGTGGTTGAAGTCCCCCAGCAGGACGAAAGCCTGCAAGTACCTCCTGTAGCTGGGGTAAGAAGACTTCGTCAATAGATCCCCTTGATCTTCCTCTAATGTGATAACATAATTCATCTTGCTTCAGTTTTAATATGCCCAAGTTTGCATTGTGATTTAAAAGGCAATTAATATTACTAATTTTTCGTTGGCTAAAATGTAGAGATGTGCATTACAGCTATAATTGTCTATAGAGCCAGCACATTTATTAGATAATTGAAACAAAAGCCATGTAAGGTGTAATGCAACCTAGCTAAAACACAGGCATTGATTATAATTTTATCATTTTTAGAGTATCTGAGACACCTGTGCACACAGGAGCTAATGCAAATAATATTTTCCTGCTATGGTAGTTGGAGATAAAGCTGGATAACCACCGATATCTTCAGTGCTCTACTAGCTTATGTCTGACCAATTGAGTCATATTCTTAAACTAAGCAGGGAATCTATACAAAGAGTTTACTGTTCTGCATGTGCAAAATTAAAAAATTAAATTGGAGCAGAATTACTTGCTTTGAGTTAGAAATGAGGACAATGGCAAAGAAAATGAATGGTATTGGAAAGTTCTGTCTTTGCAGTTGAAGTTAAGAACAGCAATTCTAATACAGTGTGATTCATCTCATATAATTTCACTTGTATAAACTCACTTTCTGTAAGTCTTGTATCTAAGCTCGACAGAAGATAGTAGGTACTTTTGAAGGCAGTCCTTATCACCTCTTTTAGATACTTAATTTAAAAGTGGATTAAAACCAGGATTTGTATTCTGATATTTCAGAAAATTCCAGTCTGGTTCTAGTGACAAGAAACTGAGCCTGAACAACTTCTTTAGACTGAGTTAAGTTTTGGGACACTAGCATTCAACAAGATGAATTCTGCCCAGGTAGGATTGAACAGTTACATCTTAATTTGGAAGATGTTAAAGGATTAGCTTAGTGCAGCTATGAAAATATCAGCTGGCCCCTTGGTTATGCTAAATCTGGTTCTTAAAATATTTTTTATTACTCTCAGTAAGTTACACTGTGGTGAGATTTACCATTTCAACATATAGATAATATAAAATATTTTCTCATATGTATATTAAATTTAACATTCAATCAGTTAGAGGAAGAAAGAGAAAAAGAAAGCAGACTCATGTATCCACAAATAATAAAAATCGCCAAATTATCTCTATATATGTCCATTGCTAGTTGAGGGATCTTTTTCCAACCCAAAATGGCTACCAATCTTGTATTCAAAAGCTATATATAGTATTCACAGATATTGAACTAATAAGTTAGTCATTACTGAGATTCTCTTCCACATTTTTTTCTCTCCAGCATGCACCTTTCTTGGAAAATTCCTTGAAAACAATATTATTTTCTCTCTCCAAATTCGCAGTTCAGGATTCGCATTTTCAGGCTTAGTACCAAGACCTTGCAATGAATAAAAGATTTTTAGAGTCATTAGAGTATCATCCTATCAGAATTAAATTATGATAGGTATCTGGCAGCTTACTAGTCTTCCTTCAAAGTTTGTTATAGTCTTCCTTCACGTCTTTGGGATTCAGTCTCAACAGGGTTTTTTTTCTGTTGTCAAATAAAAGTGATTTGGCTTGATCAAGAGCTTTATGTTCAAGCAGAGCTTCAAAAATGTAATTGTTTTACTAGCCTTTTAACACTGAAAAAAAAAGTATTGAAAACATGAAGTATGAGATTTATCTCACCAAAAGTTAGGTCCAGGATTCAGCTTAAGTATTTTAGAAATTCACAGCATAGTTGTCTGTGTGTGGTCTAAATATGTAACAACAATAATTTTATCCTAAAATATGCAAGTGTCAAAAAAGATTATGTTGTATCTTA
>NW_010523465.1:0-1021 GCF_000687285.1 Phaethon lepturus | reverse complement strand
CACCCCACGTCCCGGAGGCACCGCACGTCCTGCAGGCACTGCAGGCACTGCATATCCTGGGGCACTGCACATCCCGGGGGCACCACACACACTGCACACACTGTATGCCCTGCAGGCACTGTACGTCCTGGGGGTACTGCACGCACTGCACTCACTGCATGCACTGCATGTCCTGGGGCATTGCACATCCCAGGGGCACTGCAGCCACTGCAGGCACTGCATGTCCCAGGGGCACCAGGTGGACCCAGAGGCACCGCACGCACTGGGGGTACTGGGTGGACCTGGACTCAGCCAGACCTGCTGCAGTGTGGGGTGACCATCCCTGCACCCACAGCTCCTCTGGGGCATGGGGCCACAGGCACCCAGGGCGTGGGGCGCCCACTCACCCGGCAGCATGGGCTGGCGGTGCACAAATACACGGACCACCAGCGCGGCACAGCTGCCTGCACGCACATGTGTATGCATGGCCTACAGCACAGCTGCACACGCACACAGACACACTGTGCAGCACGGATGCACACGTACACACATGCTCACACACATGCACATACATCCCCCAGGGCGCGGCACAGCTACACCAGCACCAGTGTGGACGCGCATGCTCACCTCACGCTTCAGCACAGCTACACACACGTACATAGACCCAACCACACAGCACTGGTACGCACACGCACACACGTGTCCGTGCCCAGCAGGCCCAGGCTGGGCTCACGCTGCCCTGCCCGACCCTCGTGCTGCACCGAGCTGGCTGTGCCCGCATCCCACCGCAGTGCCAGGCAGGCACGCAGCTGCCCCTTTCTCTGCCAGCGACATTTCCCTTCCTGCCGCTCCCGAGAGAGCCCCGTGCCGTGGTGCGAGTCCCCGTGCGCCTCAGCAGGGGAGTGGGATCCTGCACTCCGGCCCATGGCACCGGGACCCTGCCCTGCCGGGGGCCCTGCCGGACTGAGCACTGGGAGCTTCCCGGCATTTCTTGCTTGTGGCCCAGCAGGTGCGGGGAGAAACCCGCCGGGTGCTCCAGCTG
>NW_010523464.1:38544-58263 GCF_000687285.1 Phaethon lepturus | reverse complement strand
GTTCACCACAACTCTCTGGGCTCGGCCAGAGTCAATTACCTAATGGAGAGATACTGAACTGTGGATTATATACACAGGGATAAGTTGGGAGTAGAGACTTGGACAATAGTTGCATAAGCAGCAGTTTATCAGGTTTTTTACATTTGTTTCATCCTTTGGGGTTGCTTGGGGTGGACAGGTTGTACATGCTCTAGCATGCTCCACTTTACAAGGAATACTTAAAGATTCATTACAGCAAAGAGTTCAGTGGTTTGGGAACTCCTGTAGGAGGAAAAAGGACTAAATGCTAGCTTTGTTTCCAAACACTATTAAATATCAAATAGTGAAATCTAGATATTTATTTAAGCAAACACATGGTCTGCTGTGACTTCCGTTGGGCAGCAATGCATCTAAATGTGGGTACAGTAACACTGAGTGTTGTCACAGCACTTGCTCCCTCTACAGATACAGACCTAATGTACTTTTATTTCAGATGCCCAAACTGAAACAACCTGTGGGATATCATTTTTCAGAATAGAAAAATTTTGAAAAATCTGAGAAAAACAAACAACCCAACCCTCTAAATGTGTCATGCTGGTAACCCATAAACTATGAAACCCATATTAACTTGCTACGTATTGAAATTCTCTGTTAAATGAATGTAGATATCCCCTCTGCTGTATCCACTTTTTCACTAGAGATGATAGTCTTATTAATAAAGTATTTCAAATGTATGTGTCCTTACATCATTAGGGGTCTTCTCCTGTTTCTCATGCTTTTCCCGGTCATATGCCATCTTCTTCAGAAGTTTCTTCATAGCTTTGTCCTTTTTCTCCTTCTTCTGGCTTTCAGTGTTTTGTTTTCTCACTTGGTTAACAATAAACTTAGGAATCTAGATGAATATAGATAGTAAGTATGAACATTTTCAAAATTTCTTTAAGTAGCTAAGTTATCCAAACTGTAAATTGACAGATTATCAGGTAGAACTTGAAAAAATAGTATTTATTTCCAGTAATAATTAAGGATTCAAATAATACAAAACTGTGAAACAATTTAAAAACCACTCCATTTGTGATGTTATATTCTATTCAGTAAGCTCTCAGGAGAAGAGAGGTGGAATCATGCAGTGTTTTTACGTTCCTCAGCCAAAAAAATTCATTCAACACTTTAGTCTCTATACCACAGTGATAACTTTTCCTCACATGCAGCAAAGGTTAAAATTGTTTAAAGTTGCTGATGGACAACAAAGCCTGAACTTCTCGAGTCTAAGTTAAAGCTTTGCTTGAGACCATGACACAACTTCACGTTTTATCGAAACATGTTTTATATAAGATGAAGTTTGGCCCAAAAAGGAAATGGACTAAAACACCGTGTTTCCTGCTAATACCTCTATGCAGAAAAGAATAAATCCCTCATAACAATGCATACTGATAGACCAAACACAAAGATCCCCCAAGGACTTATTTTTGGGTTCACATATGGTACACACAATGTTAAAACTCTGACCATCAAAGCTTAACTCTACTGTAAGATGTAATGATTCCGTTTTACTCCCGTAACCTATGAGCAAGAACCCAGGTGCATGGGGCTCATCTTTCTCTAAATCATGGAAATAAGTTCATATTACCTCTTTGTTCAGATGACTTGTTTACAAAATTTATGATTCCCCCTCCCCGCCCCCCTTTTAAGAATACACTTACTGTCCAGAGAAGTTTTTGGTACTGAATCATAAAGCGCATGACATTTGCTGTTCCAGCTGCCATAACAAACTCGCTTTGTTCAATAGTCTTTGAGCCAAGCCCATGAAACGTGAAAAGGTTTGGGGCCATCACCATCGCAACATTCTTTAACGTCATTTTATTTTTGTCTCGATGATCAATTACTCTTTGGAGGAATTCAAGCAGTACCTGAAATAACAGTAGAACTTACAGAACTTACTCTGCATGTGAAAAAGTTACGAGTGAAACATGATGTTACACAAACAAAATCACATTAAAAGCAATCAATAATAGGAAGTGTTTGTTCACAGACTGTAATGAAAATTTTGTTCATTTTAAGTAATGAAGTAAATCAGTCTTGTTATTTTTGTAGATAACATTTTCAAAACATTTTCAAAACCCTTCAAGTGACTTCAAAGCCCTGCACGGTAAGATTTTTTTTTTTCAAAACCCTTGTTATGTAGGTGCGTTAAATAGCATCCTACAGATGCTTTTGAAAACATTACTGTTGGCTTTTCTTAAATTGAAGGTGAACACAGTAGTACCAGCTGTCATAGTTATGGAAACATGGAGTGGCTAGTTCTGATAAGGCAGGCAATTTGTGAGTGACAGGTAGCCGGTTCGAAACTGACAATCTTCAATTAATTCTGTTCCAGATATTTTTAACTCAAGTCAGGAGCCCTCCTGACTGCTTCCACACAGCAAACAAACTCAAAAAGAAAGTCATGTTTAAATGTTTAAATAACAAGTTATAGGATTTTTTTGCCTGTAATAGAAGATGTTCTCCATCCTACACAAATCCTGCAAATTCATTTTTGATTGTAGTAATTTTAATAGTAAGCATATTCTGAAAAAGATGAATTGCTTTGCTACAAGCCCAAATTGGAAGACTCCATATAACATGCTGCAAATACCAAAAGGAAGCATAAGTTTTGAGCTTATTGAGAGTAGAAACAAATAGCACAGAGAAAAGTTCGGAATAAACATGAAGAGCTAAACCCATTTCCTAAAAGCAAACTCTCATCCATAGTATTCTAACACTGTTTATTTTTTGCATTGGAAATAAAGACTGCTAAAAAAAAAAAAAAAGGAATGAAACTTGCAAGAGAAAAGGTTGCTCACTGGGAGATTATTATTGCAATCTCCTGGAAAAATTTCAAGTCACATTCTTAAAAGTCACTTGGGAGGAATTAGGGTCCTAAGTTGAGGTTTGTTTTTTTTTAGTTCTATGAAGTATGAAAAAAGAAAGAATCACTACTTTCAGCATTAACTTTGAACTGAAAAAAAGAATGTTAAAAGAAAACAGCATTCATTACAGTGGATTCACAGGAACAGACAAAATATTTGTGCAGGAAAAAACATTAGCAATTCTAACCTTCAGAGTGTCTCTGTTTGCTTCAGGCAGAAGGAGAACCAAAAGATTCAAAGCTTGCAGTTGCTGCTTCTTCGTTGGAAGATCTGCCAGTGAAGCACATGAACCTCAGTATTTTAAAACTGTCATTTGTCCTCTTCAAGAAGCATGATTTCAAAGTGGAGACATCTTGCAAAATGCTGAATGCATACACATGGCTAATTGTCATATTCTGACAAAGTACTAGCAGACCCTTGTTTTCTCATTTCCAAATGTTCATTTAGGATTCAGTTGCTGTATGACTCAGCAGTCTTCTGGAAATATTTTCTAGATGCCTTGTGATTCTTTATTTTGCAATGTTACAAGAAGAAATAGCTAACTGTTCCTCCCTTCTTGAGCCTGTGCCCCAACATATGAAAGGGTATATTCAAAACTGCTTTCACAGTTTCTCTGATTGTCTTAACAGTTGCATGGTCTCCCAAGTCACCCACGCAGAATGAATACGATGTGTTGCTGAATAAGGCAGGTCTCCAGGGACATAAGCAGCAGCAGCAGCTGCAATGGCAAACCAGTGGGGATAAAGCCAAGAGCAGAGAAGCTTCACACATATCTACAGCAGTGAGTGCCGTACCAAATGTGGCAAGCTATCATTAAAGAAAAGTGACGTTGGTTCTGCCTTTTATCCAGTTGCTCAGCCCCGCATCATTCACCCAAGATGCAGGACAAGTGCATCCCTACACTCCTACCACCTCCTAGAAGAGCTCCTATGTTCTAGCTCTGTTGAGCAGCAGAAACGCCCAACATCCTCTCACATTTGTCACTTGTGATAAACTTCCTCCTGTCATGCTTTAGAGGACATGCTCTGGCAAAGTCTTCTCAGCAGATTCCTGATGAACCAGGCCATACATAAAACAAGTGAAGAATGAGGAACCTGCACTTGACATAGTTTTATCACACTATCTCAAAATGCAACTGGGCTGTTCTCATGCATCCTGCTGGCATTCCAACTGAACTGCTATTTCAAATACATTTCATCCAAATCAGTCTGGGAGATATCGCCAAAAAATAAAGTTTGTTGGCTGACTACTTTCTACCATAATAAAAATTGAAGGTTCTGAATAAATGAGTGATGAATAAATGACATATATAGCCATTTAAAACACGGAAGTAGTGATAACAGCGTATCTACCTGCTCTAGAAAGACATACATTAAAAGCAAAGCTTAAATTTAGTTGCAAAACATAGTGTAACAATGCTCAAAAACCAATGAGAATCAACTTTTTCCTAGCAAAATAAGCAACAATACACTTGCAAAACAATTAGAATTTGTTACTTAAATCAAGGTTTTCTGTCTGTTCACCTAAGTAACAATTGAATTTTAGTTGTTTGAATTACTTAAATTAACAAACTAAATTGTTTAAATTAAGTTGTTTAAAAATTTAATTCTAACCACACTACTTAGTCACAGTATCATGAAAAACACTGATTACTGTCACAAAGATGGCCCTTCTTCTCTAAGACCTAATCTCATTACATGTAACCAACAAGACAGGCAGACAATGGGAGCACTATGAAGTGCTATGTCTGTTTTGCATCACATCCTTTGGCTCAATGTAGAAAGTGTTTTGGATCCTGGCACCTGAGTATTTTCTGGGTAAGTAAAACCACGTAAGCCTTCAGACAGCTCAGGAGCAGCAAGCAGAAACCCTCCTGGCTCCTACCAGTATCCGGTAAGTGGAACAACCCTGAGGAACTGTTTGCTGCCAGCATCATTTGAAGGCATTCTGGCCAGCTATAACTTATGCTCAGTACTGTAAAATCAACAACACTATGTATCTGGACCAAGCACCAGCCCCCTACTCCCACCAACTTAATGGCCTTGAAAGGCAGCTCACAACCTGGAGATCGACACAGCCCACAGTTTTTAAGACTATTCATCTGTCTGCCTGTCCATGGGAATTCCCTGAAAAGTATCCCTTAGAAATGAGCTATCACTCTGCCTGCAGACAAAGGGAATAGATGTTTCTGAAACTTGCACTCCTGTGCTGGCTGGGAAGTTTACGTCTGTGGGTTCTCGCTCCTGATTCATTATCACCAAGCCACTCTCTTTCAATTACAGAGAGTATGTTTGCTGCCTTGGTGACCAGTTGGCAAGGAGGACATTTTCACAGGAACTTGCTGATCTCAAGGGACCAGGGATGATCAGCAGTTCTGACTATTCTGCTCTAACTTTTCCTGTTGTAAATGGATAGAATACCCTAAACAGTATAAATTACCATTCGTTAGATTTTTTGCAGAGCTACTATATCTTTTCTGTTGTTTTCTTTTGAAGTAAATATTGTTTATAGACTGATACCATCATACACAATTTCCTTATATCCCATATATACCTCCCAACAACTATCAGAAACATCTTATCAAAAAGTGGCAGTGTGCTTTCATTTTATGTGTAAACTATTAAAATATATGTTACATGAAAAATGCTATTTGTACATTAGCAAAAATATGGTCAACCTTTTCTCAGAAGTCACACTGTTGTTATTCAGTTTCACAGATAATTAGTGAAAATACTGCTATGGCAAAGAGGCACTTTTCTGCACTGGTATCAATTCTTCACAGCTGAGACAGAAAGGACATTACTCACTCTGTACATCTTGGAAAGCTTTGAGATATTCTACAGTGAGGAGTGGCTGAGGAAGTTCACGGATGAAGAGTTTTAAAAGACTTGCTGCATCATGTTGCTTTACGTTCTCCCAGTTGAAAGTCCCGTCATAAAATTTTGCTTCCAGTTCTTGGCAAAGACTCTGAAAGGCAGTAGATACAGAAAGCACCAATAACACTTGGCTGCTGGAAGTCATGCATTATATACACAGCAATACTTTCCATACTTTGAAAGGGGGGAAAAAAGGTACATCTGAAATATCACTTAACTTCAGCTGCTGCTGACCTTTTGCTACAAAAAGATAAATTTGGGATCAGAAGCACTGCAAGCAAACACATAGTAATAGGCAGCAGACAGTCCAATCATATAGGAAGGAATTCCATGGGCCTGCCTCAGGGCCATATGTAATATACTGTAAGAACCAGCTATTATACTCATTCATGTCAGGGTCATGACTTTCCTACCCCCAAAATATTTAGACGTGGCTGATACACATAGGAATTCTGCTATGCTGTAATGCATGCATGGCCATTTTCATAAACAAATAAGGCAATTATGCGTGTTGACACACAGTTTCCTATCAAAACACACACTAAGGTGAGGCTGTTTCTCTTTTTATAACACAGGGAAAAGATCTGTGTGACTGGATAGCTGGATGTCTTGCCATCTACAGGGAACTCCATGCCGCTGGGTACATACAGCTTTGCCTGGCACTGTATGTCAAACGCGCTCTGTGGAAGGGGACTGTACTGTAAAACATGAGGTTATGCAGCAGAATGGTCTGAGCATTGAAGGTCTCAGTGATACCTCATAACTCTGGGGCTGGGAAAGGGTGAGATGCTGTTGGCAGCAGATATTACCATATATACCTGCCCTACTCCCATGGCAGTGCTGTTACTGGGCTTCCAGAGATGTACGGATGGGAACACAAAGACTGAGTCCTTCTTAGTCCCCCATTAAGCATCAGTCCCAGCCTTGCACCCACTTCATTTATTCCCCTGTCGGGCAGAGTGGGAAGTGGCCTCAGTACAGGGCCAGTGACTCTGAGGCACCTCTCACACATTCCTCCCTTCTTCTTGCCTCAGTTCTTCCAGACAGGAAAGGAGGACAGAGACACTGGCTTGTTTTGTTAAAGTATGTGAGATGAAGTGAGGGGAATTGTTATGGAAAAATATAGCCTTAATTATTTATCTGGACAAGAAGGCCACATTGGATAGAGGATACTAGATACATTTTAAGATACTGTTCTCATTAAATTTAACTTTGTCCAAATGGAAAATGGATCTATTTTCAAAGAAAATGTGAACACTCAGGTTGATATAAAAGTTGGATGTTCTCAACTGTCCTCCAGAGAGGTCTTCTGTCTCCACTGATTATGTAGGAGGTTCAAAGGTGCAAAGATCCTAACTCAGATGTCTAAAGTCAAGTGGGTATGATTTCCTGCTCATCAACAAAAGCAAGCTTTAGAAATAGAGATGAAAATTCTCCCCCCGAGTCTCATCATCTCCTCCATCCACATTCAGACCAAATCACTGTGGCAAATGCAGTATTAAACATCTAGATAAAATGAATTGTTTAATCTGAGAGGCAAGGGCCTCAATGTCAACTATGCATCGTAATGCACCAATGCTTAGATTTTAAGGTAAACGTATTTAACTATGGGGTATATGCAATGCATTTTTTTTAATGATAACTCTAAAATCTATAGAATAAGATAGCAAAATATTTTTTCTTTAGATTATCTGTGCCTTTCTATAAAACCACATAATGAGGAAAATATTTTTCTATATAGGAAAAGAAGTTTAAGAAAATTAAGAGAAAACATCAGTCCTTTAGCATGCTAAATTCTTTGGTTTCCTATAAAATTTTCTATTTGAATAAGTAAAGGAACTTAACATCTTTGCTAACAAAACAACTGCTTAATTCAAAGAAGCAGCTCCTGCAAATAAAGAGGTAAAAAATTAATGAAAGTCAAATAGTGAATGATCCCCTGCCTGGAAAATTGTATTAAACTGATAAAATCAAAGAATAAAGGAATAAACAAAATCATTCCCAATTCATTCCAGTATGCAGAACTGATGAAAAGTGGAAAATAAAGAATAGAGGAAAATTGTACAAAAACATAATATCTTAGTTACTGGTAAATAAACAAAGCCAATTTCCATAATATTTCCTTCTTTCAGCTGTTTCTAATGAACCAGCTGCTGGACCGAGTTCTACATGACAGAGGCTGGCAGACGTCTTCGGACAGCTGAATCCACTTAAATGGTCCTTTCTGTTTATAATTTAAGGCCAGTTCAGACCGTCTTTCTAACACATTGACTCTTGGCGTGAATCATACTGTGTATTTAGTTTCCTGCATTAAGGCAAATAACTGGGGAAGAGTCTGCACGTAATTGGCACTCAGTCTGCAAAGTGTCAGTGAGTATGGACGTGCCTAACAAGATTGCGCTTAGTGAGCCCAGTAGTTATATTGTTGTTCATAAAAATAAATGTGAGAGGTCCTTCAGTGCATGCTGGCTGCCTTCCCCTGTAACACACGTTAAGTCTAGCTATTAAAATAGGCTCACTATGCCAGAGAAAAGCTTCCTCCTGGAGTAGAAAGCCTATGTATGAACTGTTCAGATGACTAAGCTGGTTCAGGGAAAAAGCAAAAGGCTGGAAAGCTCGTGCCAAGAATTAATGAGATTTTGGCACAACTGAATTTGAAACGTAGCCTTGACTCTCCTTCAAACTCAAACTCCAGTCTTCTCCACAAAACTACCCTGGATGAAACCATCAGCTTCCTGGCTAATAAAACTCAGTTTTCTTTGTAAAGAGATTCTGCTTTCTGTTTTTGAAAATTTTCAAAACAACCTGATATTAAAATATATTTCCAAAACAAAATAAAATCAGCAAGCACAGGTAAGTTTTTGGGGATGCTGAAAATCTGTACAATGTTTTACCTTTACTCTTGTTGCAACTCCTGGTATTCTAAGAAGTCCTTCTGTTTCCAGAGTTGTCTCTTCTATCTGGGCAATGAGCTGTCAAACACAAAGTAAATTGCATGACTGAAGATGCCAATTAAAAATTACTGATAAATAGTTCTGATATACCAGAGCCTTTATGTATGCATGTGTGTGTATGCATACATTTGTCCATGCACAGATGTAACAAGTAGACACACACACACGGTTTACAAATGGATTACAGTTGTTGTAGACATAGAAAAAACTTTTGATAGGGCTCTTACCTGTTTTATGAACATTATTAAAGAAGATTTTGTCTGTGTTATTAAAAAAGAAAACTGTATTTTTTTTAGACCTCCTTTGGAGACTGAAGCCTCTTTTTCCTAAAACTACTCTGTCTTCAGAAATAAATCCCAATTAGTATCTTTGTTAAAACATCTCTGAATCAAAACAATAGAGGTAACATTAGAGTACTAACCTTCTCCCAAATACTCTTCAGTACAACTTTACCAGAGAAGACCTAAGTACTTTTAGGCTTTAAGGAAGCTTGAGTTTTGAAAATCCTGGCATTCTCCTAAGAAACACAACAGTTTGCAATCCTACATGTGGCTTAGATAAATTAGTAGAACTTCTGTAAAAGTACTTAAAAAACATCCTAAATTCTGTTTCTCTAAAAGATATACCTAGAAGTATTCACTGAAGAATGGATCTAAGAGTATTCAAAACAAATTTGTAAACGTCAAAAGCTGATGACATCATTTTAGCACAAATGGTTCTCACAGTGTTTACTAGGGCAGTGCCTTTGTTACATACCTTCTTGTGCCAGCTCTTGAGTAAGAAAAATTATGCAACACAGTTGTGTTTTCTCCAGTTACAGAAATTAAAGGGGGTTTACCTACCACTGTATTTATGTAACTAATAAATGCCATAAAAAAGATCGGACAGAACAAGCCACAGAGTTAGAAAACAGCACTAAAGGTGTCACTCTGGTATATTTTAACACTTGGTTAAAAAAAAAAAAGAAAAAGTACTAACTGGCTGCATCCAACTCCCACTGTACTGGGCTTACACCAGAGCAGTGGCTGCCACCCTCACCTATCGGACACAAAGACGCTGCGGGCATGCTGTGTGATTTGCCACCATCACCGTGTGTAGGGGGAGGCAAGGCCTGGTGGCACTGCCAGTGGCCACGACTCCTTCACACACACTCACAAGTGCGCCCTTGGCAGGCAGCAAGAGGTGGCCACGGGCCACCACCAGCCTCCTGCCTATGGGAAATCCCCTCTTCATCTCTATCAAGGCTGCTTTGCATGGCCTCATTAACAGGTCAGGGTCCTGCATTACTATCAGCAGAAACTTCTGGTGGAGATACGTGGCTTGGTATTACCCTCAGATTTTCCAGTTGGAAAACCCCTAGGCTAAATTATGTCATTATTTTTAACCGTAATTCCTCAATGAAATAAAAAATAGGTGTATCTTTATTAAAACATTTTTTTAAATTTAGCAGCCTGCCTGTTAGCTTGGTTTGTTTCATTTCAGTAATAACCAAGATACATTTAAAAAGCAGTATACACAAAAATGTTCTTTCTTACACTTTATATAAATTCCATATTCTTTGGAAAGCACGTGCTGTAGAGAACAGGCAGAAGAAATGGGAAACTTTTTATTTTCATGTTCTCATTTAAGGAAAAACTGTATTCCAAATGACATCTGCACCTTGCAAAACAAATCACATCTATAAGCTAGAAATGTTTATGTAGAATTTTCTTCCTGAAAAACTATGCTTACTATGTTGCTAGGACAGCACAGTGATCAATCACTTTTTGTCATTTGATTTCTTTTTTTCTAGATAGCATCTTTCCCAGAAATGTATTTTTATGATCCTGAGGAAGTAATTTCTGGCATGAATGACAATAGTTTTGACAGAGTGATGCAAAACTACTTTGAGTTTTCTGTTTCTTGAAAAATAACTTAACAAGCAGGTCACCCAAACCTACTGAAACGATAATGACACAGCACTGAGTTTCTGTCAGTGTTAGGACAGGTTCACACACTGTGGTCTCTCCCTTCTCATGCAATGAGACCTGCATGGGCAGTAAATCCAGGGTCTCCATCTTTCCCATTATCATCCCCATTATCATGACATGATACAGTCCCCCATGTACTAAAGCAACAAATCTTCTGGAAAAGGGCTGCTGCCGCCACCAGAGGCAGTTATCCAGCCTGACTCCCACTCCCTAGCCACCTGCCTTGTGGCCCAAATCACTTCTGAAAGGAGAAAACCACTTGCTAGAAATGTAGATTCAGCCTGTGGGCCAGGGATTGAGAATTTCTAAGGAATTTCAAGTATTTGCTCCGAAAAAAATAAAGGGCAGCCCTACTAATGATGTAAGTTACACCACCTTTATGAAATGGAATTTGGCTGCAGTGGGTTCTTACACTGATTGTTAGTTTTCACAGGTTTATTAGTAAACTTGCCTAAATCATGGAGACCAGGTTTAACAAAAAATGAACTTTAATCCTTTAACTCAAAATATGTCTGATACAAAGAAAAGTATCACATTTACTGAATTAATAAGTAAAGCTGCAAATAAAAGTTACAATAACTTTGATTAGAGTACTATACTGAAAACTGTGCTACAGAGAGCAAATAAATCCAGGACAAAATGTTATTTGTTTGTCATTTGCAGGCATGTAACTAGTTGGCTTGTTCGTGCCTTCTTACCTTCTGAAAAATCAATGGGATCTTGGTCCCTGGCACCTTCTTCTGATCCTGTTCCAGTAAAACTGACAGTGGGACACCAAACAAGCCAGAGTCTGAAGAATAAAGCAAAAGAAACTGAGATATTATCCATATCTGTTCCAGTGCATGTGATAATGACATAAACCCACATTTTTGAGGTGATAAGCCTATTCAATACATTCAGAGCTATTGACCTTTTGTTCAAAGTGTTTGAATGTCTTCATCAATCAAGTTATTACACAAAGCATTCTGGTTAAAAAGATTCATTCATCTCTTCCTTCAACCATAAATCAGGAGTCTTCTGTTTTGACTTCAAATTGCCCTCCACTTATTCTGCAGTACAGTAAAGCAAACTGCATAAACGAACCATCTACATGGTTCTGGTTTGCAGAATGGGAGTGATGATGACCCTGCAATGCAGATTTTCATCACTTAATGCAAGTTACTACACTTAAGATGCAAATGCCATGAGTAAAATATCCAGAAATTTGTCTACTAAAATGAGACAGATGTAATTACCACCCAGAGTTACTCTGAACACTTCTCTCTATGAGGGTTTTGAAAGAAGAGTTTTTCAATCCCTGTGCTTTTACATTATACATAAATATCAGCAGGATAGCAAGACCACCATCTCATCAAAGGTGTTTTGCTTTTTTTTTAAAATAAAAGCAAAAGTACAGTTAAGTCCTGGTTAGAAAATAACCTTTACAATAGTGTTAAAGCAATGCAAATTAAAAAAAAAAAAAAAAGGAATCTAGCCTCAGTTAATCTAGCCTTAGTCTTCAAGTAAATGGGAGTCCCACGTGTTTATGGCCCAGCTGAATAGAAGTGAATGACCATGAAGAGAGAGGTTTACTAGTAATGACTAACCTAAAGTTTGCTGACATAGAACTTCTCTGTCAAAATTAGTGATAATTGCTGTATGTGCAATTTTTCTGAAACAGCATATAACACTATGTGTAACTTAAAATTCCTGCTTGGTATATGATGCCACACCAATATGGAACACAGAACAGCTGTAATTACTAAAAAGATGTAAGCCCTTGAGGGAACGTGATATATGTCAAAGAAACAACAGTCTCAGTGCCAAATCCGGGAGTTCTTTTATCTCTACCAGCATAAAAAGTCTATCTATAAAATATGTAGTGACTGGTACATACACTCGATATCCATACCCCACAGTTCTATCACCTTGAAGATCTTGTCAATAATAAAAGTTTCTACTGAGATGAAGTTGGAGAAACAAACTGTAGGAGCTCGTAGAAAGGCAGGGCTGGGCACAGCAAGGCATTCTGCAAGAATTATGTCTTCATCATCTTTACGTGCTCAGGCACAAAGGGGAACAGCCAATAGATCCACCATTGTATAAATCAATTGGCCAGACAACACTTCCGGAGTGAAGAGGTGAGGGACAGGTAGCGCAACAAGGCACTGAAGGCATTACATTACAAAAGCAGATTTGTTTGGCAGAAAGGGTGACATGTTATTGTCTATTTCCTACACATTTCCATGAGTCTAGCCCATCTTTTTTAACTTTTAAAAACTTTTTAAAAAGTTTTTAATCAATTCAGTGTTTCTCATGACTGCCTGTCATTCATATAATAATGCTAGGAGTGAAATTCAATTAACAATAAATTTGGTAAGAAGAATCAATTAAAAATAAGACCAAAAATGCACGAGAAGAAAGTGTTTTGTCTCTGTTTTCTAGTGAAAGCACAAGCACTTCTGCAAGAAGAAAATGCATTTAAGGGATGAAGGTCTTGTAGATGTTTCTGTGTTTGCCTTTTGCGTTTAAAAAGTTATTTTCTAGTACTGTAACATGAAGAGCATATTCTGAAGAATCTACTGTACCTTGCTGTACATCTCTCAACCCTCTCTGTTGCATTCAATTATTTAAAGTGAGCTATTGCACTGTCACATTCACTGAACCTTGACAACAAGGTTTTGGCCAAAGCAGACTTGTGATTAACTGGTAACACATTTCAAGCTCTTGTAAAGCATTTAGCAGAAGTCAGAAATACAGAAAACAAACAAAGCACTGAAAACCTCTAGTATCTTGAAATTGGTTTCCATGTGCCCTATGTTCCCCAAGAAAAGCACTGTGATTATATGTACGCTCCAATGGCTTGCAGAGCAAAACTGTCTCAACATCCTCTGCAACAGCCCAAATCATCCACTTAATATGATGCCATTCAGCATAAAAACTGCATTATTGCCTGAGTAAATACTGGGTGGGCAAGGCCTGTGTGACACAGGAAAGTTTGTACCAGGCAGAAGAGGAAAGCAGGTGACAAAGGCTCCCAGCATCTCCAGCCGAGGGCAATTAAACAAAAAATGTCAGGTAGAATCACAGAATCACTGAATTATTAGGTTGGAAAAGACCTTTAATATCATTGAGGCCAACTGTAAAAGTAGCACAATATCTAACATCAGGAAAGCAGGAAAAGAATACCCAGAAAGAGTACATACATGTGCCGTCCCAGGGAATCTATCAGCACATACAAACTTCCATGAAGCAATTCTTCCTGCGCAGCATGCTCCTAAGATAGCTCGCCTTCTTCACTCCTTGGTTTATCTGCTCAGTGACTGATGTGAGTTTTAAATTGGGACAAAGAGCACAGTCCCATACCTGGAGTGACTATATGCACGAACTTGCTTAAAGTGTGCCTTCAGTTAAGGCATATAATTAAACACTGCTCAGGACCTATGTTACTATTTATATAGTAATATACATTTTCTGCTGGAAAATCAGAAAGAATCAGATGCATTTGTCTATTGGATTAAAACAGACCCATTTGGTTCAGAATATGAAACACCAACTCACCTTTGGTTTTGATTTTTACAGCTTTTTGCTGCTTGAATTCTGTCCCGAGTATGTCATAGAGAGCAGTTAATTCAATCAGTGCTAAAGAATAGACTTTCTTCATGTCCTGAGGAGCCAGGTCACCAATCTTTGTGGTACCTGTTTTGTCCTTCGGCAGCCTGAAATTCTAAAAGCAGAGATTTGCTGCAGAGTGAATAATCCAAGTCATAACAAATTACTTAGCTCAAAGGCTGTGCTTCCTTCAGGGCACAACCTTTTGTCATGAACTCTGCTGTTACTGACTAAATCACGGGAAAATCCCCCAAATAGGTTGAAAAGCAGATGATCTTAAAACCATAGGACGATTTAGCTTCCTAGTGACTTCTGGAGGTCATCTAATTCAATTGTCTGCTCAAAACAAGGCTAAATTGAAAGTCTGATCAGGTTGCTTGTTGCAATGTCCAACTGAATTTTGAAAACTCCCAATAACCTCTGTGGGTACCTGTTCCAGTGCTTAATGCTCTCAAGGGGACTTTTTTTACTTTGCAAAACAGAATTCCCCTGTAGTCACTTGTGTCCATTGTCTCTTGTCCTTTTGCTGTGCACCTCCAATAACAGTCTGGCTTTGTCCTGCTTGTAACCACCTCCCACCCCCCCACACCACCACCTTCTGCATCCTTTGCAATTTATAGTGGTGGAAATGGCACATGAACAATCTATGCACATACAATTGGGTTAAAAATCCCTCTGCACTTATGCACACAAAATAACATATTTGGCTGCCATATAAATAATAATAAAGGGGTTCCCTTCTTAGGGATGGAGGATCCTTAATTATGGCTCATTTCTACTTCACTAAATGCTCAGAAACTGCAGTCAGAGACCAATATAATGAAGTGTGCCAAGAGGGCGAGGGATAGGGACTTCCCAGCTCATAAGGCTTTTTAATTCCACTTCACACCAGCAGGCTTGTAAGTAAGACTCTTGCCTGTGCCTGACATTAGCAGTATGCATGACTCACAGCAAGAAGTTTGACAAGACTTTCTTCCATTTGGAAAGATAAGACTATACTCCAGAATTATTTTCTCACCCTGCACAAACCCAACGATAGCACAGATGAATTGGTGGTTATGCTACATGACTACAAGGCCACCTACTGAAACATAAACATCATTTGCAAATTGTAGATACACAGTCAGTTTCCCGCCTTGAGGTTTCATTGACTTGCACAAACATGTATGTTTATAAATAGCTGCCAACGATGAAGGTGCAACAAATACAAGTCATAGATTTAAAGAGGTAACTCCCTTCCTTTTCCTATCATTTTGCCACTCCTTTCATCACTGAAGGAGAAATCCCATAGCCATGTCTTTGAGCAATCCTTTCATAAGCCTAGCTAGAAGTATAGCTAATGTACGTATTATGAATATGTATATGCATATGTGCAGAAGTAAGTCAGAGTATAGCTATCATTTCTTTGTTTTAGGCTGCGTTAGAGAAACATGCCTCAAACACTTTAGAATCCATTTCTAAATACCCATTAGTGTCTGGTTTATAATGTTTAAACTAGGATACATGGGTAATTGCTATTTGAAGAACTGCACATGTCCTTATCTAATTTAAGTGTTTGAAGAACTGTGAAACATTATTACTTCAGACACTGTTTACTCAGACATGTTTGCATACACTGTTAGAAAAAAAAAAAGACATTTTTCACACCAGTCATTTGTTTACAGGTCATGCATAACCGCATGTTCATGAACTGCTAGGTCAAGAGACATCCTCAAAGAGATGCCTGAGGATCAACAACAAAATGCCTTGGAGGATCTCCTTTTGTATTTATTTGGATTAATTCAGAATGAGTCTTTTTTTATTAAGAGTTGGAAAGTAAAACTGAGCATAAACTAATCCTTAATTTCCTGCCATTTGACTTTAGACTTCTATAGACCATTCTGTTCTTCATTTTCATCCCTCACCTGCCTGCACTGGCTAACTGCACAAGGTTTCTTACAGGCATCCACCAACCCTTTTTAAATGACAACAGAGATTTTTATTACAGAGGTAAAGCATCTCACCTCAGACAACAGGAAAAGGAGCTGTAAACAAATAAAGTAAGGGCACAGTTTGTGTACAAGTACCACTAAGCCACTATTCCAGCTTCTATTACTAGTCCATTATTACTTACACAAAGTGCATTTTGCCAGACAGACAGTGACATAAATAGGCATAAAAGTAGTTATTTCCATGTTACTGAGAATACTGTTCCCAAAAATGAGTTATCTTGAAAAGGCTTCTCTCCACGAAGCTGGATCTGACAATGTTCTTCTAAATGTAATCCACCCCATATCAGATAAATATAATCCAAACACTACCACTAGTAAAAACAAAAGAATGAGAGCAATAAATAGGAAACACCTACCGGGAGAAGAGTGTCACCCCCTCCACCCTTGCACATTTTGCCTACTGAACTCTCTTTGAGATTAGCTGCCTGTTCTGCAAATGGTATCTCCAAATTGATGTCAGTGTCCGAAAATGGCATGTCTTCAAGTGAGCTCTTCTGCTCATCCTTTCCAAGACTGAACTTTGGACCTGAAAACAGAGTAAAAAAACTAATAATCAACAGCAGCACAATTAAGCAGCACTCAGCGCATGAGAGTAAGGTTAAAACCAAGTAGAAGTTAATGCTGTGCAAGGGATGGACTTTCTGGTTGCAAATTCATCGATTCCTCCATTTTTTATGTCAGTTGAAATTTTAGCTTCTTAGAAGGGTCCATCTTTTGTAGTTTTTCTTGAATAATTCTGCCAAGGCATAGGTTTTTTTCCCTATTCATCTATTTTGGAAAGATAAAACAATCCACCTCAAACAAACAGCAGATCTTCCAGAGCCAAACAGCTTCAGCATCAAAAGTTTCTTGCCAACAAACACTTTCCAGCCTCAAAGACTGTAACATCCAGCAACCAAACCAGTAATTCTTTCTGCTGTTAAAATTTCAAAAGCAGAAGAGAATGTTTCCTCTATGATCCAAAGCATTAACATCTGGGAATAACAGATCATGTCCTTGTCCCAACATTCTTGTCCTCACCTCAGTCTGAAGAGTCTAGATTCCTCAAAACTGTTTGGACATGTTTCCATGATACAGGGGAGGACTAAGTACACAACAATGGCCTTAATTCTCTTTCTTTGTTCATTAAAGGAATCAAACACTAGACAAATTTACAACTGGTTTTTTGTTTAAAAATAAAGAAAAAAAATAACGAAAAAAGGGAGAGGCAGTTCTGCTTTTAGAAAAAGAAGTAGTCTAATTTCATAGGAAATCAACCATTGATTTTCAGTCTGAAGTTAAAATAGATCATGAAAGAAGCAAGAGGAAAATTATATTGTAAATAATGATATTTAATACAAAGCACAAAGATAATTTAGCCAGAGAAAGATTCTGATCTCTCCACCATCCCTCTCGTGATGTGGTACTTTTTAAAGGACACATCCAGTATTAGGTTCCTTGTACAAGATATTACAAATACCTTGCAAGTATTTGTGATGAAATTCAGGCTTTCTTAAAACCAGCACAAATCAAAACAAACCAATCCTGCTCATTTCAACAGGACCATGATTCTGCCACTGGCTCCTACTCACAGGATACTGCAGCCTGTTCAAAGCTAACATACCACAAGTGCAGGAAAAGCGTGATGGAAAAGGACATAGGTTGAGGAGGAGAACCATAAGCAGTGCACATGCTTTGGTACAAGAATATTGTGTAACATAATAGATTAATTTCTCTACACTGCTGTGGGACATTTTTGTATGGCCTGGAATAACTATGCTAAGCCAAGTCAGAAAAAAATTCCCAGAAAATAGTTACAGCTACAGCAACATTTGACCTTGAAGCAGAGGAAAGGCTGCAGATAGGCTGGTTAAGAGAGAAGGTGTCAGCGAAGTGCTGCTCTCCACTGATATTTCCAGCGGTCTGCAAAAGAGCTAAACTGCAGGCACGCAACCCAAAAAACATATGAAACATCAAGTTTTAATAAAAAAAAAATTACACTAACTCAATTTTTTTCTGAATCATATCTGCATCTAATTGAAAGACTCTACATAAAACAAGCGTAGTTGCTGATATTCTTTAGGGTGAGTCCTGAAAATTACTTCAGTCTGCCAGGGCCAAACTCAGGGGACTTGATAGGCATGTGGCTGCAGCCACCACAGCCACTCTCTAGTAGGGCACAGTGCTTTACACAACCACTCCCACTTCAATGTAATTATCTAGAGCTGAGACACTTCCAGAGAGAGAAGGCAGATTTGAGTTAACACTCTGACTCTTCTTAAACATTTCCAAATTTTGCCTGTTGTGTGTGTTACTCATCACTTGCTCCTTCCAGAGTGGCTTCTGCTCACTTTCCATAGACCCCGAAAGATTAAGTTGATCCTGAAACTAGAGCTGCTCCTTTCAGTAAAGAGATATATGAGACCTCAGTAACCAAACATATGCAAGGTCAAATTCATCCCTGGCTTCAATCTTTGGTGTCCCTGTGTGCATATCTGTATACATCATGTAAACTGTTTAATGCATCCGAACTAAACAAAAACAGCTCCGCGTCCCCCCAAGACTTTTGTCATGCTAATGTGGCCTATATCTGACCTACATACTTCCTACCAGCCTGGGAGGAATCTGATGTTAACAAACAATAAAGCAGTAGCTCCTATTTCAGTCCTCTGGTCATACGAAGGTGCCCTGGAAAGCAAATGTCTTGGTAATGCTGTGCACATTTTAAAGGTCTGGAAATGCTGCTGTTGTGGGGAGTTTCTTCTTGGTCATATAGCCTTGTTCCTGTTGTTGTGCATTCATTAACTAAGAAGCAGCTGTAAGAGGAAGCAGCTTTGGTGTTCTGCCAGCCTGCCAAGTGCATGCAGTATTTCATGAGAGAAATGCAAGTGTGATACAGAAGAATGTAAATATTGCCTATAAGGATGTGGAAACCATATTTTATATTAGTCCTGTACCCTTTCCTTGGTTCACAGTGCTATTTAAAGATCACATAAAATGATGGGAATTCTTCAGGAGTGGGGTGGGGGTTACTTTTGGTTTTCTTTTTAATAGGACATGGAAACATCAGAAGCATCAACCTTGCTATTTCCTAGTTTTGCTAGCAAATCTGAAGTATACCCCGATGCAGCTATGCTGATAGATCTTAATTAATAATTGGAAAGGTAGAACAACTGATTTTTTTTTGATTGACAAAGCATTTCTCTAAAATGCTAATTCATAGATTATTTTAGATAGAAAATAAAAAACTTTTCCTTAAAACTCTATCATTCTGGCCATAGATTCCTCATTTATCATGTAAAATGAAAAGTAGAAACAAACTCTTCAATCAAAAAATTACAACCACATTTCAGTCCTTTTCCCTACCAAGAAGCAAACATTATAGCTCTTTTCCTTCATGTTACACATAGTACACACAATTCTTTCATCCATTTGCCAGATCATTATGCTTTGAGGTTGCCCTTATTCAGAAG
>NW_010523464.1:4082-38513 GCF_000687285.1 Phaethon lepturus | reverse complement strand
CTTTCCCTCTAGCTAATCGTGTGTGTTCAGAAGGACAACTGCAGTCCAACAGTAAACTGACTTTTGCTGTTCCTCTATTTAACCTAAGGAGTATTTACCTTTTCATCTGCATTATTCTTTCCTTTTTATTTCTTGAGATGTCTCAACCAACATGGATATTTACTCCTTTTCACAGGCATCCAAAGATAATTTTTTTTTTATTTCGTAGCTGTTGAACGTATTGCTAGCTTTGCAGGTCTTTAGTGAGTGTTATGGATTGTTAATATGATAATAATGTCTTTTGACAGCTTAATACATGATTCTGAATTTTGTTTTCATTTCCACATTCTGTACATACATGAAACAAACAGGCACTTAAAGGCAGTAAGGGAGGCTTCTTCCAAAAAAAACTCAAATAAGCATCTACCAACAAAAAAATCTTAGGAACTCACTAAACTGTTCTGTTTGAGCAGGGTCAGGCAGAAAAGAATAAAAACGTAATGGTTTTGTATTATTCCCTGAGTTTGCTTACATTGATTAGGCAAGAAACCAGGCGTGTCAGACTTGCAAGAAAGGAGTGAGCACAGGTTCACACAGCCCACATATGCTCTAAGAGCAAACCATTATCATCTTCAGTCTGGCAGAAGCACTTGGGAATGCAGCATTCAAATACAAAGTCAGGAACAGAGTCATCACCTTTAGAGAAAGGCAGAGTCATTCACTCTAATAGTTTTAAGACATCTCCATTTAATCTTTAATTTTTTATAATGTCCAAGATTATATTTGTATTTTTCAGGTAAAACTGGTACTACTTCTCTGTTAAAGGGGGTTTCCATTTTAAAATAGTATCTTTGGATTTGGATTTCATAAATACTTAGTATCTTTGAAATATCAGGCATTGTTTACTTTTTGTCTTAAATTAATACACTGTTTGTATAACACTAATTTGCTCATCATTCTGGAGGAACAATCACAAAACAGCACTGAAACAGGTGTGGTGCTCTTAACACCACTGAACTTGCATGGTTTGACTGCAAATTGAACTGATTTTTTCTTCCTGCTCCAACCTTGGAAGCAGAGCCCACTTTAGCATGTTGACAAGAGCAGAAGTGTATCAGGATGTAAGCAGGCTGCATTTGCCATCCACATCGCAATCTGTGTTGAAGAGAGCTAGCATATGGGATTTGCCTTTCAGAACTTCCCATTTCTGAAGGGTTCATCGGGCCACTGGAAAAAAAGAACCAGATGTGATAAAAACTCTGTAATAATTGCTTGGTAATTTTCCAGCTCTGAATCCTACAGTGCAGTTTATTGACACAAGCACCAAGCATCTCTTCCTTCCCTTGTGCTGAACCAGCAGTCTGGCAGTCCTCCCAGTTTTTTACTGTTCTTACTGGAGTGAGGTTTGCTGAGAGTGAGGGAGGGATGGATTAACAGCACTTCTGGAAATGCACAGATTTGGTGATATTCAGGGCTGGTTTATATTCATCTCTCCCCCTTCAACTTCCATACATGTCCTGTACTGTTTGCTGCTGTTTTCTAAGTCTAATTACAGATTAAGTAACTTGCAGTAAGGAACTTGGTCTGCCTGCCTGCCTATTTAAGTGGCTATAGGGTTCAGTGTAACACCTATGTGATATCCCATCCCCCAGAAGAAGAAAAAAAACTCAACATAGAAACAATGCAGAATAGCAATGCAGTACCTTAAAGCTTAAATGGCTGCCAGTTATGTCCTGATCTTTACAGTGACGGGTACGGTGGTATAACAGACATGGTGCAACCCCTACTTTGAAAAACCTAAGATGATGCAGGGCAGCCACCCTTTTATTATTTGACCTGCTTTGTCAAAGACTTTCATCAAAATTCATACTCTCAAAACAGAAACTATGGAATCAGCTAAGGACTTCCGTGATGCTCTGTCCTACTGGGCAGTGAGAGGGAGGGCTCTTCCATGGGTACTGCACCCCTTTTTGTGTAATCACACACTGTTGAACCCAATCCAGTCCTACACACACAGAATGCTGTTTCCTTTCCATTTTCCTGAAAAAGGTGCACAAATTTTTTTCCATCCCTGTTTTTCTTTCATTTTGAGCTGCAGATATATAGCTAGTTCTTACTTTTTTTGGATGTTTATAGTCCATTTGTTTTTGTTCTCTTGTATGCACTGATGAGCTTATGTACAGTGCTTCATTTCCTGTACTGTACAGCAGAGATAAACCAGAAGGGATAAATTAAGTATCAGGAAAGACCTACGCATAAGCTATGAGAGAAGACTTCTCCCAGATGACTCAATTATATGATGATCACTGGTAACTAACAAGGTTTCCCAGACGGCTCAAAGGACACTATCTACAGCCACTCTTAAAATTTTACACCACAACACAGCCCAGAACAGGTTTCTCATAAGAATCTCATTTTCTTCTGCTAAAAAGTTACTTGAAATATAGGCCTATGTAGTAGCCTGTGCAGAAAGCCTACAAACCAAAAGAAAAAAAAAAAGAAGATAGTTGTTTGGCATTACCTTTTGTTTCATCTTGTGCTTCATTTTTGTTTTCAGCTGTTCTCACAGTTGAGGATTCACTTTCATCACAGACCTAAGAAAGGAACAATAAATATGCATGCCTGTAAAAACCAAATGCATGGTTGTAGAAACTCCTTTCACTCTGTGTAGGACTTAAACACATACTCCTGCAATTCAGGTGTATGCAGAAGCACAGCTGGAAGTTTCAGTAGAAAACCCTTTGCCAAAGTCTAAGGGGTTCTGATATCTAGGTAATTAAAAAGAAGTAATTAAGTCCATTCGCCTTATTCCTAAAAGGCTAAGTGGGTAGAAGACTTAATTTTCCAGAGTTGCAAAGAATAAGAAAACATATTTTTTTACCTGAAGCCATAGTTTGCACTGGAAAGGATATGGAAAGGGAACCTGGATGAGACATTATGACTGACTCAGTCCAAATTCCTTCCTCTTGCAAAATCTCACATGGTTGCCTCCCCTACAGAACGATCCCAACCCTTTTGCAGAGCGGCTTGACATTAATGTATGTGCTTACAGCTTAGATTCCCAACAGCAAAACAAGGACACTTAGAAGAGACAACAAAACAGGGGAGGATTTGAACCATCTTCTCCTTTCTATAATGCTGCACTACCCAGTCTCAAGATTTGCCACATTCTGTGAACTGGATGACACCTACTAGAGAAAAAAAATATTTCAGAACATGTAGAAAATCTATACCCAAACAGACATATATATGGGTATACAGCTACCCATTTACATTTTTACACAGGTATTCTTTTTATTATCTTTTTGGCAACTCAAATCAACAATGAGTGTTTAGCATTCTGGATTCTTAATTGTAATTTACTCAAGTACTGTACCACTTCATACTTACTCAGAAAAAAAATTCAAGTTTTAAAGATTTCTCCTACCAACACAAATCTGTATATTTACTTTTTTTTAGAAATCAGGGATCTTGAAAGGTGGAAGAAGATAGCGTGACAGCCCAGAAAATTATTACTGTGTCACAAAGCAGCAGAAGCAGACTGGGAAGCTGTCAAGATACCAAAAGTCTAGCTTCTCTTTGTGAATATGGCAGGAAATTTAGTAGAAACATCAACACAATTGTTGCATTGATGCGAAACATCAACACTATTGTTTTACCTTTCCTCCTGTTTCCCTCCAGGTGAAGGGAGGTTACAGGATTTTTGGAGGCTATTATTAAACTGGAATGACTTCATACAGCTGCTGATGGATTCAGTCCTCTTTTGTTACATAAAAAGCATTCTAATGATGGGAGAGTAACAAAGCACTGAGACAAGTTACCCAGGGAGGCTGTAGAAGCTGCTTCACTACAGGCTTTCTGTGACCATAAGCAATGATTTCTGAATAATTATCTTGCTTTGGAGAAAGGAATGCAGTATAGGTTTGGGGGCCTACACTTGTATTATTTTATTTTAGTCAAGGAGACAGGTTTAGAATGGTTCTTCTTTTTTCCAGTTATTTCTGTATTCAATACATACTCTAACCTTCTATTTTATACATTTTAAATGGCTACAATCATTTGTCTGTTTGCATTACTTCTTACTGATGTCATCAATATCAAAACATGTAGTTTAAGAGACACAGAAGTCTACTGAACACTGTGGCATATGATTTTCAAACATTACAATGTGTAGCTTAAATACAGGAACATGAGTATTTCTTGTGCTTCACTGAAGTAACATACTTGAAAGGGAAATTACACGGCTTTAAGCTATGTGACATTTCGCGTAAATTGCTCTGCTATTAGATCTTGTAATTTTTAGATGTAGTCGATTCCAAACTGAATCCCAGAAAGCTTTTATGAAGTTAATATCCCTTCTACAAGCACATGCAAAGCAGAATGGTGAAAGGGACATTGTGCCTCCAGAACACACATTTGAGCTTTCAAACCTCCCACTACATTTCACCTCTACTGAATTTGAAAGGAGTTCCACCACCACTACCATTGCACTGCACGGCAGCGGCAGCAGCAAGAATGAGGGACGGGGCTGAGGTCACGTAAACCAGTCGTGCACTTCCATCAGGTCGAAGTCTTCTTATGGCTGAAGATCTCATTGCTTTTGGGGGAGCAGACAGGACACATATGCTTCTCCACAGAACAGGAATTCTAATCATGGTCTCCATTTCCCTCCCTCCCCTTTCCTGCGTATAGGAGAGGAACTCTCCCATCCCATACCCCATGAGAGGAAACTGGGACCCTTCAGGACCTGTCAGAGCAACTTCCCACACACAGTTTAATGACCCACACAGGCCCTGGGACTTAGTACAGATCTAAGTCCCAAGCTGACGGGCATAAAGACCTAGCCAAAATAGAGGAGGTTATGTTGATGTGCCTTTTTTTTCCTTTTTTTTTTTTTAAAAAAAAGAAACAAAAGCACCAGTAGGTAAGAGGTACTGCCCCCTACCTGGCAGACCCCTCAGGATGGCTGCAGGGCAGTACCACCCAAAGATATAAGTGGGCTTTTGGTAGCCCTTTGGGTGATTGTTGTCATAAGCTTTCCATCTGCATTAAAATTAATTCAGATTAATATCTTGACCATGGAGTGGCTGTTTTACTCATCACCTTTAAGTAACACAAGGCCAATATACATACTTCTTTCTACATACTAAAATTGCTTATTGCAATGGCAAGTCTGGACCAACGCTATTCCCATAAATTCAGTTTAAAATTCCCTTGGAAATCAGTGAAAAGTTAGACACAAATCTTCTGGAAGTACCCCTTTTGTGTCTGTGCATCCCTCTCCTCTCCCCTCACCCCCACCTGCCCTTTTCTTCTCTCTGCCAGAATCAAACAAAACAATGGACAGGAACTTACTTTTCCCTTTGAGTCATTTTGTAACCTGAAGATGTCTCTGACATCAGGAATCTGGTGCTGTTTGTTTTTTTTCCTCATGGTTTGTGTGACAGTCTCTACTCGCTTTTCTACTGCTGCCTTCTGGGTTCGGGTCAGTGTAGACAGAAACACCACGCTTTCCAGGGAGTCACCAGAGCTCTCGCCAAACAGATTTGACAGACCTGCCTCCTTCAGCCATTCTTCTTCCAGTTCTCCCTCTGAGCAAGGCGAAGAGAAAAAGGCAAAAACGTTGGCTTTCGAGTACTGTTAATCACACTGGATGTTAATGAGATGATATATTTAATGCAGTGCACAGGGAAAGTACTAAGGGGATCTCCAATTAAGAACAATTGCTTACACTATCACAAGTTGGAAAAAAGCTATTGTTTCTAAAGATTCAAAAGGGTTTACATTATGATGTCAAAGCTTTTAAAATAGTTAATGCAATACAGATTGCTACAGGGCAATCTTTATAATAACCTACAGCACTTCTATTAAATCATATACCATCTTATAAATGTACCTAGATATAAATGTGTATGGGGAAGTCTGAAAGGCTCTGATCATTGCTGCTTCACTGATTTTTAGTTCTTTTTAGCTCCCTTACTGACGTGCTTCTGCCCACTTTTTCTGATACATTAATCCTACAGCCCTCCACTAGCTCATTTTAATGAAGGACAAACCAGGTTACAGGAGTCACCTTAATGCTGTTTTTTAATCAGTTCTTATGACATGGTCTCCAGGCTGCTGACAGCCCACAAAACAATTGTTGCTTTAGTCTTATAGCTGATAAGGTATCCTTTATTGACAGATCACTGCACATGAAAGAGGAGGAAGCTATTAAATACTGTCACCGATGGCAAAACTTCTGCTTCTGAAATCAGTATCTCTCTAATGATACTTTCTTTAAAACACTAAGTTCTGTCTGTAGCAGCCGAGCTTGTGCTGAATGCCAACAATCCTCTCAAACATTCAAGCAACATTTCCATTTATCAGATACCTAAAAGTACTCCAAAACTGGACCATCAACTTCACTATTGACTGCAGTTTCCCACAGTGCCCACTGCACATCCAAGTGGGCACCTGAATATTAACAGAATTCAGAAAACAGACACAAAATTTTAAGTATGAATTTTGCTAAGGCTATGTGGCCAAAGCCTGAGTCTCTGACAAAACTCTCTCAGATTTTGTTATTGGGGCTGGAAAGAAGGGCTACACCCGTTCTCCAGAGCAGATGTGAGCAAGGTATATCTCATCTCTTCCCTGTCTTGCCTTTGCATGGCCACGTCTCAAGCAAGCCCCCACCCAGGCAGGCCAATCGGCCAGGTGCAGTGTCCTACACGTTCAGGAGCACTTGTACCCAAGCGAGGTGCTGCACATTAGGCAAGCTGTGGGGCAGAGCAACATCTGTTCGAGCTGATCAGCTCAACTGTGCTGACTCACTTGGGCTTTATGCCTGAGTCAGTGGCATGAGCTGGAGCAGTAACTAGAGGGAAGGTGGCTATATATAAATAAAGAAGGAAATGGTGGGGTTTGGAGTGCAGAGCCTGAAGGCGTAGCTGCATCAGTGAGCTGGGGTAAGAGAAGAGGCCCACACGCTGCAAAACGATGGGCTCTGCTGCTGTGTAGAAAGCCCTGCAGCTGCATCAGATACCCTGCTCCCCAGGCACATGGGCTCGGAGCCTTGCTGCTTTCTCCAGAGAATCACAGAATCACAGAAACACTAGGTTGGAAAGGACCTTCAAGATCATCAAGTCCAACCATTAATCCAGCGCCACCATGTCCCCTAGACCATGTCCTGAAGCGCCACATCCACACGTTTCTTGAACACTTCCAGAGATGCCGACTCCATCACCTCCGTGGGCAGCCTGTTCCAATACCTGACCACCCTCTCAGTGAAGAAATTTTTCCTAATATCCAATCTAAACCTCCCCTGGCGCAACTTGAGGCCATTTCCTATGGTCCTATCACTAGTTACTTGGGAGAAGAGGCCAACACCCTCGTCGCCACAACCCCCTTTCAGGTAGTTGTAGAGAGCGATAAGGTCTCCCCTCAGCCTCCTCTTCTCCAGACTAAACAACCCCAGTTCCCTCAGCCGCTCCACATAAGACTTGTGCTCCAGACCCCTCACCAGCTTCGTTGCCCTTCTCTGGACACGCTCCAGCACCTCAATGTCCTTCTTGTAGTGAGGGGCCCAAAACTGAACACAGGATTCAAGGTGCAGCCTCAAGGGCACACTGCTACCCTCTTCAGAGCACCTGTAAATAGTGGCTATGTTTCCAAAGGCCTAGGGAGGCAGAAGTGCAAATCCCTTTGAAAGCTAATAGAGGACATTCTTCTCACTCATGTAGAAGCCATACCAAAATGCAAAACTCACCATTTTAATTTACTGAGACTGTCAGCCTGTTGTAAAAATGGGAGAGAGGCAGACACTGCACTGTTAAAAAACAGTTTTTGAGAAGAGTGGAATTAAGGTTGTTACTCCTCTTTTGCCTGATAGGACAAGAAAAATAAAAAAATTGCCCAACTTTTGAGATCATGCCCTCAGGAGCAGCACATAATTGATGCTTCTGAGAAACAAAAATAATACAACTGAATAGTCACAATAGTTACAAGCGTCAAAAGTTACTCACTAAACTTAAACTGGTTAATCATTTGCTTGCCTTCTAAAGTATGAGGTTTCTATCCACAATAGCTACAATAATGAAGAGCATACACAAAGAGTGAAAGGGTAAGCTAGTTTAACAGTAAACTGCAAATAAAGCTTCAATTATTGTGATTTGCAAGTACAGGCACCTTTCTGATGTCCTGCAAACACCATTTAAAGGAAAACCAGCCTTTTATTTATCTCCGATACAATTCTCTTTCAGGGCGCTGCCTGTTTCTGGCAATATGCATCAGGGGCAACAGAATTTTCAAAGCGGGTATTCATCAGAGTGACCTCCTTTTTGATTTAAGTGTGTTTGGTGGGTGCCATTTCTTGAAATAAGACTTAAAGAAAAATCCCTAAATCAGCATACTGATGATCATTTGCAAGAATGGATTTCATTACCATCTGGCTCTTTCACTACAAGCGCTACTCGTTCCTCATGGTTATTTCCTCTAGTTGCATGGATGTTTTCAAGTTCTTTCCAGTAGTCATCCATAGACAGTTCATCCAAGGAGTCCTGGGATCCTGACCGATCAAACGATGCTCCATCGGGGGTCTTCTTGGAATGGTCATGGTTCATTGTATACTGGCCAGACCGACGGCTATGAACATAAACCAAAAAGCAACTATCAGTTAGCATTTTAACATACAGGATATATTAATATATATCCTGTATATATATTAATATATATCCTGAAGGCAGTTAGTGATGAATTGTGTCAAAGTATTAAAGCAAACAACTGTCAACAAGCAAACCAAGATATTAAAAATTACTTTTAATATCTGGAATATATTTTTAATTTAACATTTCTGCTATATGTATCTCCCAACCTGGAATGGCACAAAGGAGTCTGTATTAAAGAGGAATCCAAGTTCCAGTAATCCTAGTTACACCAAACCTCTAATTCAGCTCACAACAGTCAGTTCCACAAACTTCATGGTACATATCTTTATTACCATTACCATTCACAAAGAATTTTTCAAAAGTGCCCTTCTGTCTGAATAAATTCTTATAGCTTGACAGTACCCTTACTTTTTTCCTTCGCTATTCTGCTTTTATTTTATATTAATGTTTAGTCTGGTATCTACGACCTTAATTGCACCTGGGAAAGGACAAATTAGAATTACTGAAATTACAGTTTCTGAAGTAAACAGGTGAATCCACATCTTTAATAAAGGCCACTATTTGTTTCTGTGTTGCTTCCTCTTTGACCAAAAGCTTACCATTTTTATAGTTTGATGTTACTACTTTTGATTCACCCTGCCAGATGTATGTTGCTAAGTCTTCCAAAAGCGATCTTACATCTTAAGTATAGCTGCCACTAGAAAAAAAGAAATCAACAAGCTGAAACCTCTAGGTCTCATCTTGACCTCATTAACTCACTGGCAAATATTACCACTGACCTAGCAAAGAATTCCTCTTAAAAAGTTCAAATGTTGTAACGATGTCATTGAAGTTACAGGTTATCCTTACAGTCAAACGTACCAAATCAAAAGCCACAAACTGATTCAGAGTATCAGTGGATTACACGAGGAGCAACCTGATCTAACTTCAGAGTTGGCCCTACTTGGAGTGGGGGGCAGATCGGACAAAGATAATCTCCGGTGTTTTTTTCTAAACTAAATTACTCTACTATGATGGCAGTATATCAAAATTCTTCCTTGTATTAAAAAATAGTAAGTTCTTAACATATCAGGAACAGCTTCAGATGTCTTTTATGTCTGAATTGGTCTCCATATTCTAAAAAAGAAGGCACGGTTTGGGGTTAAATAATGAGTATCACTTATTCCGAGAGAAAAACGTATCAAAGATCAAGTATTGTGGATTTATCACAATGTAAATGCAGTAAATTAAGTCCTACTTTCCCATTTGGCTGACTTTGTAAGTTTATCAAGAATTAAAACAAAAGCACCTCGTCCTTACATTTTATCTCGGGACAACTGACGCTTGTTAGCTGCCCCTAAGTAAAAAAAGCCATACCTTTCTCTCTGAAGATAAGTCCCTTGTGCGTCCAAGTCACAAATCCTTTCACACCATATGTGCTTGATTCTCTGATAAGAAATACTAACTATATGGACTTTGCCTTTAAAGGTAAAGAGCCTTATGGAAGGACTACGAGTTTCCACCTGCCCTGCCTCTTTTCTCCAGGTACAAGTTAATAAATGACAATGAATTACCAAGCTAATATGCACCCCAACACCATCCCTTAACCTGCCCGTAGTTGAAAGCCCAGGAAGAAAAAAAACACAGAGAGGAGCATTGTGCATCAATGACAATACCAGCGTCCTGCTAGTAGTGCATGTTACCCAATAAACACAATTTCTGCATGTAGCTACCTCCGTTCTTAAACTTCTCTTGACAGGTGTGTCCCGTGCGTGCCCTGTGCTGCTTGTCAATCCAACACTAAGCACTGCCGAAAGACGTTCATGGAGCCGTATCGGAAGCGTCCCCAGCAGTCAACGCAGGTGCAGAGCGTGGCTGAAGCAGGTCGGGCTTCCCAGCCTTTGCCCAGGCTTCCCTCCTGCGGTGGCCGAGGGTGCTCAGAGCGGACTGGGTCCCTCTCACAAACAAGCTCTGTACACTTGAACTGCGCCTGAGCGAGGTCAGATTGCAGCTTATCGTCCCTCGCTTTAACCCCGCGGAGCTGCTCGGCAGCTCTTCGGTGCCCTTTCACCTTTGGAACAACCTGCTCTCACTGATCCACCTCAGCTGAAATTTAACCACCACAGCACACCAGGCAACAGATAAAGCTAACAGCTCGAATAGGTCAAAAGCATGCACTTTGGGGGGCTCTGGCTGCTGAGGGGGGATACTCTGCAGCAAGGCCGCGGCTCTGCGCCATGCTTCTAGGGCACTGCTACTCCTGTCCTTCCAAAAAAGCCAGCTCCTTACCTTCCATAACCAAGTCCTCTCTCAGAGAAGTCTGCGTCCCGAAACGCACAGCTGATACACAGCACAGAGCACTCCAGGCCATTTTCAGGGTCCCGTGAGCACTCGCTGTACACTACAAACACCCCATTAACTCTCAGAGACTGCGCCCTACCCTTCAATCACGGCTCACAGGCCCGCTCTACTCGACCAAATACCAGTGGCTTTTCCTGTAAGGCTCTTCCCAGCCCGACATTTCTCTCTCTCACTAACGAACCAAGACAGCAACGCCCAACTTTGAGTGGGGCAGTGACGGCACTTCTCGTCGTGAAAGCCCTCAGAGAGAGACGCACACGAAGGACCAGGGGAACCTTGCAAGAAATATGCACCCAAAACCCTCACCGCGCCGCTGCGAATCTCCCTCTCAAACGGCACACTGCTTTAGGCCCATTGGCAGCTGGCAGCCCCAGCGCCGGCAGCGCTCCGGCTCTTCGGCAGCCAAGGCCACTGCCACACCACTCCACTCACCGGTTCCTTGTCTTCTCTTGCCTGACTCGATCAACCCCCTACCCCCGGTTTCTCTGTGGGCTGCAAACCCTTTCAAAGCCGTCTGCATTTGTCCACATCCACAATGAACATTTCTACAGGATGGGACAGAGAGAGGCTCAGGCTGGGAGAGAGAACAAGTGCGAAAACTTCAGCTGACAGAGCAAGTCAGACCGTATTTTCACTTCACTTGGTTCAACGTTTCTTGCTTTGCATGTCCCACCAGAGAAAGATGCCGGTGAAGCGGCATTTGGTGCGTAATCCGCACAGCAGTGGCTCCAGGCATCCTCGTCTCTGCCTCTCCCTGTGCACAAAGAGCCATGAATGAGAAAGACCCTTTGAGGATGAGCACAGTCTTGATATCATAAGGTTGGTGTAGGTGAGAAAAGAAAAGTAATTTTTAAAATGCACAGTCTAGGTAAAAATAGAATGCTACTTTTAGGTATCTATTGACAAGACCAAAAACACAGAATTTCTGCTGTGACCTTACACTGAATTAAATCCTTTTCCAAACACGTGCTTAGTAAACATTAGTTGCACATCACACAATAAAAATGTTTAGGTGGGAACAGGTCAAGAAAAAAAGAGAGGAGAAGGGGAAAAGCAATCAATCGTAGCGATAATATTATAAGGAATCTGGAAGAGAAACATGCATTTAAAAAAAATTAACCCCACATTCACAGAAAGACTCATTAAAAAAATCAATCTTAAAAAAGTATTTCACATACATGTTGCAAGCTTTAAAATTTTGTAGAAGGCTGCTTTCCAAAACACTATCGAAAGGAAATAAACACAGTTCATTACAAAAAAAGCTATTATTGTGGTCGCAGAAAATAGGCTACTTCTCCAGCACATTCTTAAGTTTTTAGGTGTTCTTTTTTTCTATTTAAAATTCGAGGAATGCAGCTGATTTTCACAAGTGTCTTCAAGGAGATCTCTCTTCTTCTCCCAGAAAATGTAAGCTATAAGCTACTGCTAACACACACAGTCACTTAAAGTAACTTTCAAACACTACTCATTTAGCATTTCAGATTACTAAATGGTAAGTTTACTCTCCAGCATTTTTTTTTCCCCCAGAAAACTTGTATTTCCATTAAGGTCTTTGCTAACAACACTCTCCAAGTCTATTAAAATCTTATTAACGTCTACTTCCAATCATTAGTAAATAGCTTACTCTTCAAATATCTTTAAAGGGAGCAGTGCAATACTCTCATTTCCAAATTGCAGAGTCTGTTCTGACCTCTGATACTCAGACATGTGCCCTTTGCAGCCAATGAGATCTTTGCCTGTTTATCTCAGCACAAAACTGAGCCCCCAGGGATAAACTCCATTCTTCAATATAGTTACTGCAGTCTCTTACCAGAGTTAATCTTCTTGTCCCACCCACCAGAGATGCATTTATTTATTAGAAACATCAAAGGATGCAAGACGATGCACTCCAGCTCTTCCAGAGGGGAGCTATTAAAAACAATTGTTGTAATGAACACCATTTGTTGCATTTACAAGGAAAGAAACCAGATTTGGGTTATTTCACCAAGCACTGACGAGCTTCACATTTTGCTAAGTACCTAAGGGACAAGAACTGTGTGCAAATATTTTCTTCAGCCTTTCCTTCTGTGACCAATTGTGTCCTTTCTCAGCTTGTAAGAAAATACGGCTCTTCACATGAATCACTGTTTAACACTCTAATAAAAATGTGCTTTTTTCAGGTTCTGTCAGCTTGATTTTGATTTCATCAATAACCATTTTATACTAGTGCAGTTGTCTCTATTCCTTATTTTCTTCCCTGTGAAATCTAAATCTCCCTTTCTGCTCTAGTGCCTTTTTAGCAGTTCAGAACTGATACGTGTCACATGTAAACCACAGCAGCTAGAGGTTAATCAGTTAGTAAGGTGCACTTTCACTGGCATTTCAGATGATGAACTCAGTTCTTTCTCTCGAAAGCTACTTTTGCCGTTACTTCTGTTTTTCTCTGTTAAGAATTAAGGAGTATGTTGTGTTTTAAAACGGCGAGTGATGATAAAAAGATATCTTTGCCATTTTTATAGTGCTAGCCACCAATTTGGAATCTGAATATGATCCTTCTACATCACTATAGAAACATCATAGCTGTATGGTATCCTTATATACTATATATATGGGTATGCATGTATTAGATGTGTATTCAGTATGTTATATTAAATATACTGAAAGGTAGAAATACCAAATGCAGGATGTTCATGGTCATAAAAACTAGGGAATATAAATACGCTGTTGAACCAACGAAACAGATTAACAATGCTGAAAGAGAAGTGGAGTTCCTCTAACAGGATTATTGCAGGAGAGCTCACTGACTCCAGCAGAGGACAAAGTCCAGCCACTAAACACTGTACGAACATAATGCAAAAAGATACCAGTCCCTATAATCTGTTATCTTCTCTCTGAAAAAAAATTCAAAAATGAATGAAACACAAGTGAAAGGAAGAGTGGGAAACACCTTTTCTGCTTGCCTACAAATTAGGAATTCCTGTAGAGAGTCGCTTTTTTCCACCTGCTTTTGCCAAATTTTGGAGTTCAAAATTCAGGCCTGGATCTTTCCTGAATAAAACCTGTCACAACTATAAAAAGTGTCACAAGTGGAACAAAGGAAGAGGCCACCTGATTAATTACTGGGTTTGACCTCAATTAGAATACAACTCTCTGGGGTTAAACAAACACAGTCCTTTTTCACAGCGGCCTAACAAAGTCTATGGGAGTCTTAAGCATTGTCTTTAAGCAGGCTCCAAATTGAAGGCCAATTCAGTGTTCTGCAAGACTAAAAGTTTCACGAACAGCCAATTTCCATCATTGAGAACAGTGCAAAAAAGCACTGCATTATCAAGTGATACAATTATTTGTCAAACTGGACTATTAAACTCCTTAAGCTGTACACTGAAAATACAGTCCTTGTATGCTTGTCCTTAAGTTTCTTTAAATAATCCTGGCCATAAACCATTGCTATTGGGGTTCTTGTACAGGCAACATCTTGAGCATTGCAGCCCCTTCAGATACACTCTACGGTACCCCAATAAACTAGCACTTTCAGAGATATAAAATTATAAAAGCATATATGACTACAACTATATTACAGCAGCAACTGCCCACGCAAAGGGAGTCATCGCTCCCAAAGCCAGTGTACGCGTGGCAATTTGCATAAAAGCTATTAGTAGTATTACTGCAGCCATACCTCAGCTGATACTGGGACTCACTGACTCTGAGGATCATACCAACACGTAGTTAGACGTGTCAATAACCTGATAAACAAGATACGCAAAGGCTGTGAGAGGGAAAAAGAAGAGGTAGGTATTTGGCCCAGAGAGGTGAAGCATGCTGTTCAAATTCGCGATGCAAATCAGTGACAGAAACAAGAATAATTCTCAGGTCTTTGGAGTCTTTCACCACTGGACTACTGAGCATGAAAGATTGAGATCTGCCCCATAGGGAACTACAAGGCAGATAAAAGGAAGCTCTGCTGTTGTGGGTTTGTGATAGACTCCAGCACAGTGGCTATAAATAGAGCAGCACTCAAAACAGAATTATCATGTTGACAATAGGAGTTACAAAATTAAGCAGTAATTTGCGTAAGTAATTTTAAGTTTGTACAAAGGCTAACTAGGTGTAAACAAGCAAAAAATGTCTGTGGGTACCTTGCTCCATTTTGACAACTATTTACTAAGCAATCACATCCATGGGATGCTGTGCTCTTGGATATAAATACAGGACTTCCCAAGTCCTTTCAAATCTAAACAACTAAAAGATAAGGAGAGGGAAACAATGTGGTCTCCTGTCCCACTTCACATCCTGAGGGCTGAGCTACAGAAGTGTGGGAATAAGTAAAGCTCCTAAACCCAAAGGTCCCACCCCTCCCCTCCTTTCAAGAAGCCAAGTAGCACCGCGAGGTGCAAAGACTTCTTAACTGAATTAACCAAGAAAGCTCTAATCTAATGGCTGCAGCAGTTGTCTGGCTTAAGCTCCCTGTTCTTGGCTGGGACACTGGCCGGGGAATTGATTGCCAGACCTTCCTACAGCCATAGCACCTACCCGAAGGGCATCCTGATCTTTCACAGTTTCTAGGCAAAGGTGCACCCCAAAGATCAGACATGAAGATAATGCAAGGCCTTGAATCCAAGAATGTATTAAATCAAGGATTTTTATTACCAAATCACTTATTCTAATGGTTTCAACCTCATCTTTAAGAAGTTTCTTTCTGTCACACCACCCCTTTGCACATATCCAGTATTTTGCAGTGCAGCTCTGAGCATCTTTCAATGTTTTCTATTGAAAAAAAAGTTCAAATTGTAATTGATGTGCACATCAAAGCAGGTTGTCCTAAAGTAAGTGGGTTTTTCAAAAAGCTACAGAGTAATGACACTACCTAACTGAAGTTAAATTATTTTTTTAAATGTAAATGTCTTCATCTTTTTATATGGCTTAACATATTTAAAAGATCCTTTTTATTTCATTGATAGCTAAAAACTCCTACTAAACAAATGCCAGTATCACTAGCTTTCACAAGCAGCAAGTAACCCTTGAGCAATACCTACCAAGACCCAAGTCTGGAGATTTGGTGTCCAGAACAATGTAAAAATATTTCTCACCCCTTTTAAAATGCTTCATAGCTTTTCAAAGGCATTAGAAACTTTAATCTGGACTTGTATTACTGTTTCTCATTCTAGCTCCTAAATCTTGTCATTCCTTGCAACAACTGCATCCTTTCCTTTCTACCTTTTCCATCTTTTATCTTTCCATGACTGCAAACTCTCCTGAAACCCAGTCTTTTGAAGAAAGTCATCCAGGGAATGCAGAGATAACACTAACGAATCAACACAATTTCCAACATTTTTGGTGAATTGACACTTAGCACTCTTTCTCTCCCCACTTAAAGAGTTTTATTTTGGCTACTTTGTGACCTTGTAAGACATTTTGAATGTCAATTGCAATCAAACTTGTCCAAATCCCCCTTAAGCTCCAACAAAAAGCCAGAGAAGTAGGAAGTGAGGCAAAGCTCTGTTCTCTTTCCAAAGATAGAGCACAAAGTGATTGCAGAGTGGGTGTAAAACAGTACTAACTTTCAAAATGAGCATAAAAAAGGCTGAGCAAGGAGAATCAGGCTTCTTAGGATTTTCTTGTAATACCATCAGCTGCTGTTAATGCCTGCACAAAACTGCTCTGGAGATTAAAAAAAAAAAAAAAAAAACACCAAAAAAACCCCACAAACCCACACCAGAAAACCCCACAACCTGGCCTCTTAAACCCCTCCATGAATATCAAACATAAAACAGGCCAAAGTTAGGGCTGCCAGACTATAAGTCTAAGAAGTATATATATACACAATGTACCGCTTCCAGACACATCCTCATTATTATTTATGTAAGATTTTCTTACCTTAGTGAACATGACCTTCCTCCTTTCCCAACACCAACCTGTCACTGAAGAAAACAGGAAGGAAATTGTGGCAATGACACAGACTATGGTGCTTAATATTCTAAACCATTGCAGCAGAAATGGGATATTCCAGATATGATGCCAAAACTTAATCTGCCTGAACTATATGCAGCACTTCTAAGAAGATTAAAATATTTCATGACATTTCCTTTAGTAGGACCTGATGTTCCTACGCAGCTATTCAGACTCTACCTGTTCTCTACTTCCGATTAGATAAATTATAATTATGGTAAACTGATACACATACACACCCTATATAAAATGATGGTAAGATCATTGGCCCCTGTGTATGACTGACGATGTGCAATGTTGTATTATCAAAAAGGGTGTTAGAACTATAACACACATACTTTTGAACACTTGCAAAAAGAATTACTTGATATGCCAACCCAGGTTGTTTCAGAATAAACATGATCTTGTTCCACTCCACACAAAGCGAGAAAGAATTCAGGATTGACAACTGCAGCCATGAAGCCTGTCCCCCACAAAATGACCCCACCAGTTGTGCTTCCTTGGTTTCGGGGGGACTGTTGAATTCAACGTCTGAGCTGTTCACCCCAGTGCATGCTTTTAGCTTTATTCTCCAACCATAAAATACAGAAGCCTGCTTATTTCTTTTAGTGAAAGGTGAGTCTCACAGACTCAGATTTGGAGATTTAAATAGAACATCACATATTATCAGACTTGCAATAGAATTATCACACTTACTTAAATGGCGAAGTAGTATCAGAAGAAATCAGTTTTGGTTTTACTTCTGCATTGACAAAATGAAGAAGACCGTATTGTCTCAGGTCCTGCCATTCTGACCCTTTTAATCCTCGTACCACTTGAATGACACTCTCAAAGGCTTTGAAAACACATTCCTATTTTTTGCCCATACATAGAAATTTCTGATTCAAAAGCATACGTTTTTAGAAAGACAAACAGCTATCCCTGGGAGTGCCAAATCCACTAGCGAGGAAACCAAGGGGATGAGGGAACCTGTGTGACCCGTATAGTTACAGTCACACAAGTGGCACCACGTTAGAAGCAGGTTTGCAACTCATGTGTGCTTTTAGAAGACCTGGAAGTGACTACAGAACCTCGAGTCCCACTGAATGAAAACACAAGTCAGTCTCCAAACTCAAGACACTCAGGGCATTTCCCTCACATACAACCCTAATTGTGTTTAAAGCTCTAGTTTTAAACAAAACATATTGCTCACAGCTAGGAAAATAAAGAAAAGAATGGCCTAACTTGAATCTCCTTTGTCATGTTTTTGGCTCTGACCCTTGTTCATGACCATTCTCATTCCTTCCAAATGTCTCCTACATCACCTGGCTTCATATGGACACAGATTTGTCCTCTGCTGTTTTGATTCTTTTCATTCTCTACAATTCCTATCAATTACAAAAATGTATGCAAAATATGTTCTCTATAACAACTCTCACGCTGCTTGTTGGCAACTAATCTTCTCCCAAAGAAGAGAATAACGCCTGTGTGAGATTACTTCAGGCTTCACAAATATCAAAGAGAATAACCCAGGAAGTGAAATAGATACAGTATTTGTAATTCCGTTACTGAGAGGCACAGAGAGGAAAGATTTAAATAATTTATTTTTCTTTTCACAGTGGAAAAAATTAGGCATGGCAACAAAGCCCGATTTAAACTATCATGGCAAATACCAGGACCATCTAGTAAAATACAGCTAAGGCCATGAAATGATACTGGAGTCACTTTTGTGCCTCTAAAAGCAGTTAGCTCTCTAAAAGCATTAGCTCTTACCATGTTAAAGGACCTATTAGTTAGACCTATCACCCTGTTACTTGCAAATACAAGACCTACAGCACAATTCTGTAATTTTGTTTACGCTTGAAGGAAATTGGCATGCATTCGTAGGCAATTTATTACAGTATAATCCTTACATTCAGAATAAATCGTAAATGAATTTGTATGAGCACTCGCAAACGGCAGGCAAGGAAATCCGTGCAGGAGTCTAAAGGTGTTCTGTAAGGAAGCTGTTTTCCTTGTCCAAACAAACCACCAACAAAGACCCAGGAAGACAAAGTAGATAAAGGTGCTCTCACAGAAGCTGGACGAGAGAGGGAGAGGAGGAAGCAGAAAGGGCTGAGGAGAGCAGCACGTGCAAGGCGGGCCAGCATGCAAGCGTGCTGAGGGATGCCGGTCTGTTCAGAAGCAAAACGTCAGAGAGGATGTTTTTAAGAAGCATCCTTAAAGGCAAGGGGATAGGAGAGAGGGAGGCCTCAAGGACACCGCAGGTTTAGTTCAGGACAGTGGGTTTAGTTCAGGCTCAGCATGAGGAAGGAGGGGTTTGCAGACAGCTTCAAAAGCGGTCGCTGGGATTTCGCCTGCTCTCGGAGGAGCTAACACAACAACGCCGCGTATGTCCCCGCACACGAGGCAAACCTGCTTTGAGGAACTCCTCTAGTGGGAGCCAGGCAGAGCGTGCCACGGCAGAGGTGGAGGGCAACGCAGGTCTGCCCTGACCCGGCCCTTCACACCCCCTCCCCACAGACCCACCGCACAGAGGGCAGCAGAAAAGTCCAGTCACCTCAGCAGAAGAGACTGAAGAGGGCACTCAGTCACAATTCTTACTCTCCATCTTCAAGGGCAACTGCTAAAGCCATGACTGTCCAGAGCCTTTGTAACATCTCCTTTCCTACCAAATTCCTTTTTCTAAGCAAATATTCCTGGGAAATACCTGTTCCCGGGGTGTAACAACTGAACTGTCTGCAGCCCTCTCTGTTACCTATGCTAATGAGCATTTCCATAGGCTTGGTGTCCTACAACCCAGTAGGAACCCCTCTAAGTAAAAAAAAAAAAGCATTAGTATATTCCCTCCCTCCTCGTATTTCTGGTAGTTTTTAAATGTCAGTAGACAACCAAGCAAGCAGGAAGCAACTCGGGACCACAGATTCTCTCCTTCCCTCTCCCCCTTCGCTACCACTTCTGTTTTCTGAATGTTGGCAGAAAAGATAGAAAAACATGTATTTTTCAACGAAGCTCCCTGCAAGGCTTTACTGGTACTTGTATGCATAGGTACGTCCCCTTGCTTACAAATTAAGCATACAGATGTACAGCTACAAGCCTTGATATACGGACGCGTTCGCGTGCAAGTTTGGAAGCTAGTGGTAGCCGTAACATAAAAGCCCTGCTGTGCAATTTAAGAGCTCTAACTGCTCTGTCGTTTCACCACCACAGAGGGAGGCGACAGCAAGGAAGAAAAGATGCGTTTTCTGATGTGTCAGGTTCTAGAGGAGCGATGGGGAGGGGAAGCCAGATTACTCACAGTAATTAATCCGTTCTCACAGTCTGGGTCCCCCTTCATAGGATGCCACCCATCACTAAATGCCTACCTTAGCATTCACTACTGTGCTACCTGTCCACAAGGTCTGAGCATCAGGGCTTGAATACAAAAACAAAACTTCAAGGGTAAGGACTTAAGAGAGCTTTTGTTTTGTTCCAGGAGAGGAAAAACAAAGAGAACATAATACAAAACAAACAAGAGGGGGAAAAACTGAAAAGAAACAAGATAAAGTAAACAAAACATGCAAATTAAATAATGAATTATTTAATAGCAACAACTGTTCAAAATCAAAACCTCTAAAAAAAACCCCATATGTATTTTATTATTGATCATGATTTTACACATATAATCTTTGTTTCTCATTTCCACTAACTGCATTATGTTTTTTTGTTCTTTACTCTTACATCTGACTCTTTTTGGCATAAGCAGCCTCCTTTCCATGTGGGTACATGGGCAGCGAGTTCATGAAAACTTAATACGATCGTGGAAGACTGTTGTCATATTTTAAGGCAGCAAGAGGAAATGTTCAAGATTGGTTAGAAAGGGAAGGCTGACAGTCACTGCTTACGCTGAAAAAAAAAAAAGTGCTGCTAGTAAAATGAGAAAAAAATTGTTTCCAAAAGCATGGAAACGGAAGACGAAAAGAGCTCTTACCAACTTTAGTTTAAATTACACTCATCAAAAAAAGGATGCAGGCAGGGGCTGTGAGAATTCTAGGATTTAAATATTAAATACTGGTAATAAGTAAAAAACCCCCCAACTGTCATTTTTTTTAATTATAAATTATTAAGATGATAATTCTTAATTGAAATTATTTAGGAAAAACCTTTGTTCTCCTTCCTAACCAACACCCCTTTCTTTACCAGCATCTTACAAACATGAGAGATATCAGTTTCTAAATCAACATATAGGTGCCTATGGTTTCTCAGCTGATAATGTTCTCCATGATTATTGTTCTAAAAAGGTATCAGTCTATTTTGGAAGATGTCAATCAGTTATATAAAGCAACATCAATCTGTCTTTTTAAAATTATTGCATCACTAATATTAGCCATAACTCTTACCCTGCATTCATAAACAAAACACTTTAGTGGGGGGATAACTGCCAGCAAAAAATGCAAGTAAGAAATGACATGGTACTCTTTTAACTTTCCGCATGTTTTTAGAGGTTAAGTCCCTGACTTCAACTTTCGACATATTCCTTTGTGTAAACAGAGTAAAAATAGCACATACTTATAACACTAAGTAGCTATGATTACAGACCCCAGTTAATTATCAAGGAAAACGAAATACAATGCTTCTCATACAACACATTAAACCGGAAATAAAGCACAATCCATATGCAGATGCTTCTATAAATACAAATTCATATTTTCTTTTGCTGCATGTACACACACTGTGTACAGAAGAAAAAGAGCAATGTCATGCACTCTTGAGTGTTACTATCCATGCTTTTTAGTTACAGGACCAAGCTCCCCGTGCTAGACATCTGTACTTCCCATTATGAGACGCATCTTCTACAAATGAATACCGTATGTTTTTACACAGCATCATATGCACATAGGAAAAAAAAAATTTGCTGCATCCAGTATTAAGTCACATATGAAAACTCCATTTTAATTAATTTGAAAACTTATTATGACAGTGACCTAAGCCTGCAATTTGGGGGGAAAGGGGAGGAAGGAAAGACAGCCTGAACGGGCCTGAGCCGAGAGTGACAGGGCAGAGGCATTTCTAGACAGCGAAGGGAACGAGGCGTGAGGCAAACCAGAGCAGCAGCTGCAGGGAACCCCCAAGTCCTGCACTCCCGGCTCACAAGCCCGACCACTCTGTCCCACCCTCAGCCCTCAAGTCGCCTCGCCACGCCGGGCAGGACCCCACTGGCTTTCCAGCTCTGGAAGCGTTCCCTAAGGCACCCTAAAAATTAAGGAACCAGCACACAGCAACAGTGCTGGGGAGGCGATGAAGGAACTGAACATCTCTTGGCCTGATCCACGTGACAAATGCATCCTTCGAGCTCAGGCAGGGCGACGCAATCGAGCCCATTCCTACCAGAGGTATTAAAGTAAACGCCTTCTTAATATTTTCTGCACTGAACATGCACTTTTGCAATCTTAAAAGTTTCTTTGCATGCAAGAAATATTTGATTGTATAAGTAGCCAATTCTATCTCAGAGGATAGAGAATAATTCCCTCACCAAAATAAGGCATCTGGACAAAGCCTTACATTTACAAAGACTATACAAGTGCGACAGGTTAACACAGAAATGGAAGTATACACTTGTCAGCATGAAAAGGATTTACAATCTACAACATTAAGTCAATAGAGCAATGGCAAGGGAAGTAGAAACTCTGTAACAGAAAATTTACAACATATTTTAACATTAAGATGAAAAGGAGACATTCAAAGAAAGACAAATGCCCATATACCTAAATTATACTATTTTCTGAATTCTCAACTCTCTAAATGCAAAACTGGTGCGTATACTTTACAGCTTCTGCCACCCTTGTTGGGTGCCTTCATCAGATGTGGATGCTCACATCTACTTCCTCATTAAAAGTCAGGAAGGTGCAACGAAGAATTTAAGGATATTTGCATTGACTGTGCTCTCTAGGCAACTGACCGCATCTTCCCTCTTTCATTGTTTCATGACACCTCAGAAATAAATTAGTTTAAATTATCTGTACAATGCCCTCTTAAAATAAATATGACTTTTTACTACCAAGTTTATACACTATTGTTTTGAATTATGAGGTAATACACTGAAGCTGCCTCTTCCACAAGAGTGTCCCAAGTAATGCTCTTCGAGTATCCTTTGGCTCCGTTCACATGGTCTTCACACCAGTGCAACCTTGGAGTGCCCAAGGGAGATGCCCCGAAGGGTGACGCCTTAAGGCCAAACCACCCTTTATGAAGCAAGTCGCAAGAAGCAGCTTTGAGCAACCTTCTCGGAGCAGCCTAAATCCACACCCCAAAACAACCATGTGCCAGACCTTGGGTGCTCCATCCTTAAAAGGCATGTTAAGGATGGGGTTACCCTTCAAAGACAGCAGAAGCAGGAAGGCAGTCAGTCTGACATGCACCCAGTGCTATTCGGGAAAAAGAGAAGGGTATCACTGTTTGCTAGGAGAGGCTACATGGGAAAACGCCAGCTACCAGGACTGTCAGAGGACTGTGTGATAACACTGAGAAGAGCCAACTAGATGCAAGACTGAAGGAGGCCACCAGCCCAGTGCAAATCACCACCCTCTGTGGCCACAGCAGAGAATAGTTCTTTATTTAGAAATAGTGATGGGTCTACGTCCATGGAAAGGGCATCAGCATCACCTCAGCACTGCATCTCCAAACAACAGCTAGGCCTTCTTCTGCTGGAGATGATGATTAGACATCCAAGGTAACATAGTGACCCTTTCAGCAGCAAAGGCACCTCCAACAAAAAAACCAATGCCACCGCTTTTTCCCCTTGTATTGCTCACTCGACACAGCAGAAGACCTGGATGCACAGAACTGTGCAACGGACTTTGAAAAGCCCTTCTCATTAGTTCTTCCTTAATGATGTTTAATCCTAGAGTCCTTGGGAAAACACCTGCAATGCATCCTTTAAAGGAACCACGATGTACAGAGTCACATCTGCCCAGTAGTCATCCACACGTGAGCTTGCCACAGCTGGACATGCAAGCCACCTTGCCTTTCTTCCAACCTATCAAGACAGAGAAACAAGGGCAAGCAAATCTTGGTGTATCTAGCAGAAGGAACATGCAAGACATCTTTGTCATACCTCCTTAACTTTAAAAACTTCCTCAGTATTATGGAGAGCTCACTCACAGATGATGAGCAGGCAAAGTCCCACTTGTCTAGCAGCAGCAACTTGGTGACAACCACACAAAGCAGATGTTTCCGAGAAAGCAAAACTTGTGGCATAAGGGAGCCACGGTAATGGAAAAAGACAACGCAATACCCTCTTCTGGTTGTGAGTGTCACAGGCCTCCTCCTTGGAAAACTAAATGGATATCAATGTCCTTTTAGCAGCCTGGCACAGCTGATTGTCCCACAACCCCTCACTGCAGCAGTACTCTCTCACTCTTCTCAGACGGCAACCAGTTGGAAGCAGACTGGATGGCACATGGGCTCAGAGTGCTTGAAGAACATTAAGGAGATGGCAGACTCCCCAAGGTAAAATTGCCAACCTACTGTTTGACAGGCCACCCTGATGGACAACTATCAGTGAGGGATATCAGGTACTCTGGGATCAGGACGAAGGCCTGGGAAACATGCTGTGCCCCTCCAGAGCTAATGAGGCCAGCCACAAGGCAGCTTACGTATCAATAAAGGAATGTGCTGCTCTTGGTCTGGAAGATGACATACCCCTTTGGGAGTTACTGTAAGTAATTTCCTTGTTTAAAGTATTAGCAATGGCTTCTCCTGACAGCAGCAGCTCGAAATGGGACAAAGGATCATCTCTGACTATCCCAGAACAAGCCACAGAACCAAAGTAACACAGTTAACGATAAAAATCAAAGCTTTAAAATACTACAGTTCCCTCATTGGTTACTATATGCTGCAAAAGTGCTTGCACCTACTTGTAAAGGCAACTTATGCTTTTAGGATATGTTTCTTTGAACAGTTTTATTTTTCCATCTTTAGTCAAAAAATCTAATTTCATACTAATATTTTGACTCAGATAAATTTCATCAGTCTTCAGAGGAATATTACTATAACTTAAGCTACATATGAGTGAGGAAAAGTTCTTAAAACCAGACAGAAAATCATTCAGTAATGACATAAATAAGGTATTGGCATAAATACATCTTTTGATTAAAAAATGGGGAATGTATCTAAAAAAATAAAATGAAGGATAGGTACAAAACATGTTTAGCAATTCCAAAGTCCTACAGAAGTAAGATAATTTCAACTTTAAATTGCAACAGAGATTAGTTTCTCATGCCAACAGTGTGGTCATATAATGGAATACCTTACATAAGTCACCTAGGAAGATTTAGATGAAAGTGACAGCTGAACAGCCTTTATAATTACTGGAATGGAGGTGTGTAGAATGAGAAATTGTCCAGCTACTTGTCATTTCTAGCTTTCCAACTTCCCAAATAGTCTTAAGAACGGGGGTGGGGTTTTTTTGCAAAGATCACATAGTATTGTGGGACATCTGATGGACACCAGAAAACTTTTTCAATTTTAATAGCTTTTAAGCAGTCCTACACTGTTTCGAGTGCAAGAGTCTCCCATTATTTCAGAGATATTCATTAACAGATGATGTTGCACATTGTTACAAGAAGCTTTTACCTCCCAATCCTCATTTGCAAGTTGAAAAAAACTAAATGAAAGGAAAATAAAACAAATCTTAAGGAAGATGTTAATATGCATATCTACAAAATGATCTGTGTGCTCAGATGGGATGAAATCATCACTCCATAGAAAATAGAAATCAAATCCATAGAATTCCACGTCATCTATTCATATATAAACTAATATACACTTATATAGTGTATGTATTATAGAATGGAAGGAAAGAAGTTCAGACAGACAGAGAAGAACTTCAAGTCTTAAAGGGATTCAGAATTGTAGAAAGAAATTTATAGTAGCCCAATAAAAGGGTTTTCATGTCAAAAATTGTTGCCTAGAGCAACACTGCTAGCCAAAAACTTGAGTGTTCCGAGCCAGCAAAGTGTATTACAGCTATAGCTGTATGCAAAATTATACAAGTCAGTATACATTGTAAAAAAAAAAAAAAAATTACCAATACACCCACGTAAAAAATGTTTGCATGTACAGGCACGAAGATTATCTACAGCCTTACCTATACGGAAGGTTGCAAATAAATTAAAAGAAAAAGAAACCTACACAGCGTATGTGGATATGACCTTGATTCTTCTATTTAATAAGAAGACTAACTCCTAGTGATTTGTGCAAGATAACCTACTTGGAGAAATACTTCTTATCCAACTGAAGCTCTTTTGGATCAAAGTTGAATTACATTTTTTGTATCAAAGTATTATGCGGAGGGTGAGAAAGAAATACGGGTTCAAAAACCTCCTGGAAACTAACATCACAGAGCATGGTACAAAAAGCACCAACCTTGTCCAGAACCAGAGGTTGTGCACCTGTGTCAACACCACACCACACACGGGGGACAAGAAATAAACCCAAAAGGCCAAGCCGGGTTGAAGGAAAGGTTTCTCAGCCTAGGCTGAAACCCACGTGAATACAGCTACCCAGCTACCTGGCAGGCTCATGCTGGTGCTGGGCTAAGGTCTGGGCGTGCTGCAGTGGAGATGTGGCCCAGGAAAGCTACAGGCAGCACAGCCTGGTGATCTGTTCACAGGAGAGGGAACACCCCGCTGCTAAAAGACAGCCAAGAGCCTGCCTCCAGGCTCTTATGAAATGTTAGGTACAAGCTTAGATTATAATACAACGTTTGAAAGGTTTGAGAAGACTGGCATATAAGGTTGCTTATGCTGAATGCTCTGTCATCCCATCCTGTTCCATCTTGTCCCATCCCCTGCCCCACTTCTCGCTGGCATGGCCCCGTGCAGAGGTACTGACCAACAGTCTCACCCCAGCTAGCTGCTAGCTCTCAGCTGCTAACTAACTGGACCTCCTACAGCAACTTCTTCAAAAGTATACAATAAAAACTGCATTTGCACCTAATCTGTATTTCAGAGATTAAATACATAGATATATTTAAAATGAAACTTCTGAGGAGAAATTATAACAACCTGTGCTGAGGTCTGTGTTTAGTGAAATCTGTATCAAATAATTCAGCAAACGGACAGTGGGTGAAAACATGTAAGTGAATGTCTCCTTTCCACTCCCTAAGACAGGCTGACTAAACTTTCTTTAACAATCACTTCAAAAGCTCAAGCAACACCCAAATCCAAAACACTGTCACACATCACACAGATTTTAATACCACACATCTTTATAAGCCGTTTTCTGGTTTGAAGTACAAAGTGCCAAATACCAGCTTTCACAGCATGAAGCTCGTAAAGTTCCCGTAAACTTACATGAGCAGCTCCTACTTACCAGGAGAAAAAAAGATCATGTTTTAGTTTGTTCTTGTATTCACCGTTCACAATAGTAAGTTCAAACAAATAGTCTTTTTCTTAGCTTTCACCTCAAAGAAGAACAAGTACCACAGTGTAAATGTCCTTCTCTGAAAGGAGAAGGCAGGCAGAATTTGGGTCACCAGACAGATGCGTGGACGTTTTAATGAGTACATAATATTTTCAATAACTTATATTTGTATAATGTCTTATATATTTAATGTTAGTCTTTCTTACGCTTAAAACAGAAAATATTACTGCGATGAAAAGTTTGGTTGCACTTTCTATAGGAAATCATATGAGCTATTCTGATTATACTTCTCATTCCTGATACCCTTTTGATGTACTACCTTGGACACTATGAAACCAAAGCAATCTCTTTGGTGCAAAGTTCAGAGTAAAGAAAGGTGTGTTTAAACAAGGCACAAATCAGCAGCCTTTCAAGAGCTTATCAACAGATGGCCAACCACAATTTAGAAGCTGCATTTTAATTTACCTCATTACAGTGTGTTGGAATCCAAGCTGGGCTTTTGCTTCTTTTGGTGAGGCAGGCTGCACAATGCCACGGGCAGACGACGAGGGGAAGGCAGGTTATCTGCAGCTCCGTAAGAGAAGCACAGGTCTTCCCTGCCGTGCAACGCACTTACACCTTGAGGAGCTCTTCTCGCATCGCAGCCTGCCTTTGGCACGCAGAGGCCATGCACACGACTGAATCACTGAATGGTATGAGTCGGGACTAAATGAGCCAGAGATGAAGCTTACGCTAGCTTTAGAGGGGCTGCTAAAGGACAAGCTGTACCTGAACTGACTAAAAACCTGTCAGTGCAAAGTTAAGCCATCAAATATCTTTTTAACAAATCTGAACCAATGGAGTTATATCAGATGAGCCTCTCGCAGGATGTGGCCATAGCCAGTACTAGGACTCATAAAAATGAGTTACCTTGTCAAATCGCAGCCCCATAATGATCATACTAAGCTGGCACAAACGTAGGCTGCTGCCAGAGAGTTCTGTCAAACTCCCCTTTCCTGTGGCCCTCCATCACTTCCCTTGTGCCAGCACCATCACTGATGCAGTCACCTGCTGAGCTAGGTTAAGAAACCAATCTGTCTGAAAAAAACACTTGCAAAAAATACTGCTTTCAGTTGGATTTTTTTTTTCTTCAATTCAGCACAACCTACTTCAGTCAGCTCAGAAATGCCAATGCCAGGGCAAGAAAAACATTTGGAAGGTGTAGGTGAGAGATGGAAGGAAACTTTACTCTCAGTGATGACCCCACTCTTTTCAGCCTAATATAGCCATGGCCTGCACCCACTGTCACTGCACATCAAAACTTCTGCTGGTTCTGGACAAGCCATAGGAGGAGGCACTCTTGAGTTGAAAAGAAAAAGTTTCAGGAAATAATGTGGCATCTCTCTCCTGAGATAATACTTTCAACAGAACGAGAAGATATTCCTCAAGTCTACCTGAAATACAGGCTTCTCAGGAGAAGAAGACACAGCCAAGCCGGCAGGACACGTTTAGTAGGACATGAAAGCCTACCCGCTGAATGGGTTGTAACGATGGGGATGACTATTCCCACAGCGATAACACCGTTACTAGTGTTTCCTTATCTGGTTGTGGGAAAGGGAATCAGGCTGTGAGGCTCCAGAACCTGCGCTACAGAGCTGTTAGATCTATCATCCTCTTAGCAAGTGCCGAGAGAGAAAGCATCTTCCGCTGGCCCCTGGTAACCATAGCTCCGGTCCCCCGCAGTGACGAGCCAGTGAGCCTCGGCTGTGTGGATGACAGCACTTAGCAGGGCTTCCTCGCTGTTCAGTAGCTGAGGCTTCTGGTCACGGCTCCAAGCCTCTTGCATTGTATCTGGGACCACAGACTCAGCTATAACCACGATTACGATACCACTCCTTGGGCCACTACGAGCCTACAAGAACTTTCTGCTTTATTTGTACAGTTAAAATCTAACCTTGCACTGTCTTAAACCAGGGGCAAAGCTCCCTGTTACCTCTTGGTATAGTATTTTATTTTGTTGTATTTTATTAAAGGCAGAGAATTTCTGCCCTCTGACAGAGGGAATATTTCATCAGTGGCCTTGAGTCCTGCCAACTATTGTTCTGACAATTACACAGAAATCAGCTAAAAACAATCAACTGATTACAAATAACAAAAATTAAACAATGTACTTTACTGAGCACATTATCACTAAACATCAAGCAAACAATTCTCACACATCCTCTGAAGTATTTTCCTGGTTTTCCAACAGGGAAGTCAAAATATCTGACTTCCCTAAGCCAGAGTGAAAGTCTGGGTGGTTTAGGGACTGGTGGACAGGAAGAAGAGGTAGTCGGAAGAGTGGTAAATTGAAGATTTGTACTGATGCTAAACCAAGCAAAATGTATCAGCTGTTCTGCTGTGGTTTGGCACCGAGTACACACAATAAGATATTAATTTCTTTGCTGAATATGTTCTTACCTTGTTGCTTTCTCATGCGTGGTGTACTTTTCAGCATATTTTTAAGCATGCTAAAAATACTCACATTTGCTCCTCCTCAGGTACTTCACCCCAAACTATTTTAAGTTCTCCAACAATACTGGGGGCACTGCAGAGGAAACATTCTAATACATTGTTACTGTCACTTTTCCTCCCTAGGAAAGAAGGATGTTGTAGAAAGACGACAGATGAAATCCCTGAAATTCTCATGAAAGCATTTCTAGGCTAACAGGATCAGGATGCTGTAGCAGGAAGGGCAGGGAACAGAGTCACAGAACAAGGGGGAATATTGAGCAGCTTATCCTTGTGGGAAGGTATAACCAGGTAAGTAGCCATTTCTGTGCACGCTTTTATTCTGCTGTAATACTAGAGACTTGGCACAAAACATTGACCAAAGAATAAGTTCATAGTTTCAGCTTTCTGCGGAGCGCAGAGGAGTAAATTGCTTAGGTACTCGTCCCATATGCTGCCTGGGGTATCGCCAAAAATATACCTCAGAAAATGATGGCTACAATTGTACTTATGAAACAAACCAAGTCTACTTATTTTGTACACATCCAAATACTTTAAAAAACAAAAACCCTACTTTTTTTTTCCTATTTATTTGGTTATAAATATTTAAATTCCCAGCCTGAACATGATTATTTTGAGATCAAGACTCCAAGGCAGAGGAAAGTTCATTGCAAAACCATCAGCCCTCACAAAACAGTCCACTGTCATCTTGGAAATAGTCAAACCTTACGGGTGTGGAATTTTCCCTCCCCTGGGCCAAGCAGATTTACTGAGGATTCTGGAGTGGCAATCAGTGACCCATGTGTAATGGGAATCTGCAACGCCACTCACAGCACGAACCTCGCTGTATCACTTACTGTAGTTACGGCCTCCACTCGGCTGTAGTATTCTGATTCGTCGCAGAAAAAAAGGAAGGTACGTACCCAGTAACTGTAGTAAAAAAGCATTAACTATAGAGAAGGGTGCTGGCATTGCAAATGTTGCCAAAACACATATAAATAGCCTTTTAAAACCTTGCAGTTTTCAGCTCCAGCCTCTCGAGTAACAGTTACGAAATGAGCAAAATATTGGCAATAACAATAGGTTATTAATACTTTTTAACCAAGTGCCAGTATCAGCAGACTGAAAATGCCATTAGTCTTATTCAAAAACAAGTTCAACAATCCTGCTTTTCAAAGAACAAGAACTTAGAGAAACAATTAAAAAAACATTCATTTGATACCACACTTAGAGTGAACATTGGAGCTCAGCTTTACACAGCTCCTCTGGCACTTTGCTCATTGAAATTTCAGTTACATCCTGGTTTTGAATAAAGTCTACATGCTTGCAACATCACATCTTGTGATACATCGTATTTTATGCTATCATCTAGATTGGTACACACTCAAGCAAAAAAAGGAAAGCCCTTAATTAAATTGTTCAAAAGGCCTTTACGCATCACATTCTTTATAGCTGGACAAGCATGACATCTTCTCATTCTCTGTATGTCATTAAAATAAAAAAGAAAGCTTATATACAGAGGGCCCTGATTTCCCTCTTTTCTGCTATGTAGCTCCACTGATTCAGCACAGTTATTCTCATTTTATATCTGTTTAAGGGCCTGACCCAGAGTAGAACTGAATAGACTAGTTTCACTGATAGTGAAGGGCATTAAATCAAATCTACATCCACGACGTAGAATAATCTAGGTCACCTAGTGAACTGGGCTTGCTGAAATAATGTTGTTTTATCATACTGACAGATGCTAAATGGATGTCTAAGTGCAAGAAACGGTGACTATGTCTACACAATGAGGATTGCACTGAAAAAGAAAAGCTTGGGCAGATCCAGAGCTCAGAAAGGACATGCAACTCAAAGTGAGTTCCACCAGGATGCTTAGAAAAACAAGACGGCGTGACTGCAGTATACACAATTGGCTAAGGTGGTAATTTGCAGCAAGGCAGTGATTTTACTTGTATAGGTGACGCTCATCAGACTGACACTGAAGTGCTGCATGTAATATAGACTGGGGGGTGAAGGGGAAACAAAGTAGCAGGGCAAGTGTAAAGAAGGATGCTGAAAATGGTGAAGAAAAGTGTCACAAAAAGGATTTTCAAACTGAAGAAACAAAAAGACTCAAAGAGAATTATTTTCTTATCAAGGTAAAATTGAGCAGCAGCTTGATGATAGGTAACAGGCACTAGGCAGGCTTTTTAATCTATTGGAAAGACACAGCAAGAACCAAAGGCAGGAGCAAGATAAATTCAAAGAAGAAAAAAGGTGCAAACTGGGGGAAAGAGGAACTCCATGAAGCAGGAATACGGCATCAAGGAAGCAGGAAATACTGGGATACCACATGTTGCTGTCAGTAGGTCAAGTTACTGGGATTAATATGCTAGTAACTAAGCAACACATTAAGGGTCTGCAATATGCTACATGTTTATACATGCATGAAGTACAAAAGACACAAAAGCAATGCTAAATAAAGCAACTTAATGTATTGCTGCCTGTCAGCTCTATCTGAAGATGTTGGTAGGCATCAGACAATAAACACTGTTCAAATTAGTAGGCAAATCCAAGGCAGGAAAGATTTTTCTAATGTATTTAGATAAAGACTGTGCTGATGTAGAGCCTGTAAACTTCGCAGATAAAAAGACTGCTATGATTTTGCAAAGTCAGTCATGGTGTGATAGAACTTTGCTTTGCAGGAGCAAAGCAACACATGGAATGCACTGTGCTGAGCCATCCATACTGGCATCACGAAAGACAGGTTACAAGGGGTCAGGAACACAAATGCTGCGATGATTCGGAGAACCTGAAATCTGCGCTGCACTAGCAGATTGCAAATGAAATTGCAAAAGGCTCCACCAACGTAAGTCAGTTGTGAGTCATCAGCTTGTGAATTTGCTGCTTGTACACTGAGCATTACACATACCCCTCATAGTGCTTTAGTCCTTCATACTGGATTTCACTGGATTTCAATTCCAAGAGTGAGTCACAGGTGGAAGAAGAGGGGGAAAGGCATGACAGCTTTTCTCTCTGATGGTATGGAGATGGAAACTGCCCTTGAAAAAAGGCATGAATTCATGCTTACTAGTAGATTCCTTCTTGGCTTAAGATGCAAACTACTAAGTCTTCAGATTAAACTGAACAAACACTGAACAATGAATGAGGCAGATTATTCTGGTAAGGAAAGAATAAACTCCTCTTGTATGTGTGATTTGTAATGTCTGTTACGGTCAACATTTGAAAAAATCGTATATTGTGGGCAATTCACAGCAGAAGTCTTTGTCATTTTTCCAAGCCCAAAGGTCATCTCTCATCTGGTTTCTTTCCCAGGGAGATGAAGCAGTGAGTGACTTAGACCACAGCTATCTGTGGAAAGCACCCATCACTTGTCACCCATCTCCACTGTCCTGGTTTCAGTCAGGATAGAGTTAAATTTCTTCATAGAAAGAAGAAAATTAACTTCTAGCTTCTAGCTAGTGCGAGGCTGTGTTTTGGATTTGGGATGAGAAAATGTTGGTAACGTGCTGATGTTTTGAGCTGTTGCTGAGCAGTCAAGGACAGTCCAGCTTCTCGCGCTGGCCTGCAGCGAGCAGGCTGGGGGTGCACGGGGAGCTGGGAGGGGACACAGCCGGGACAGCTGGCCCAGGCTGGCCACAGGGATATTCCATACCATACGACGTCATGCTCAGTATATAAAGCTGGGACGAAGAAGAAGGAAGGGGTGGAGGGACGTTGGGAATGATGGCGTCTGTCTTCCCAAGAAACCATTATGCGTGATGCAGCCCTGCTTCCCTGGGGATGGCTGAGCACCTGCCTGCCCGTGGGGAGTGGTGAATGAATTCCTTGTTCTGCTTTGCTTGTGTGTGCGGCTTTTGCTTTACCTGTTAAACTGTCTTATCTCAAACCATGAGTTTCCTCACTTTCACTCTTCCAATTTTCTCCCCTGTCCCACCATGGGAGAGTGAGCGAGCGGCTGCGTGGGGTTTAGTTGCCGGCTGGGGCTAAACCATGACACCCACAGTGAACACAGATGCTACCACTACTAAGTTAGTAAAGCACATGTTTAGAAAGACATATAAAAATAAGTATTTTGTTTTATGCAGAATCACACAGTGACCCACCAAAACAGGCACTTCTCTACAGAAAAACCCAACTAAGACTCCCTGGTTTCACTGCCACACAGATCCAAGCTTCAGCTGACATCTCCCGAAGTCATGCAGATTCCGTAATGAAGCGGGATGGTGAGCCTCAGGGAGCGCCGGCCCTGCTAGCAGGTGTCATTCAGAAGAGACCTGAGGCAGCAGCAATCTTCTCTCATACAGTAGCTCAGGGATGCAGCACTCTTTTCAGATCCAGAACCGGTCTGAGGTTTCCATCTCAGGGAAACACAACTCATCGTTCTCATTTTGCAAGTGAGCACCGGTAAACCAAACGCAAGATTTAAATAAAGCAAATAAGGGAGGGTGCATATAACTGTATGGCCTCTGAGGAAGAAGAGCCGTGTCCTATGAAATGCTGGAGTCCTTCTTAATAAGCCATTAGCAACACGGGGATTCACAGGCCCTTTGGGACCACATGATGTTAAACAAGCACTGGATCGCAAAGCCTCAAAACTCAGACCGCTCCTCCAATGTCAGCTTGAAGACGCGCAGGTGAAGCGGCAGCAGAAGGGCACGTGCTGGCCGCCGGGGCGGGCGCG
>NW_010523464.1:240-4034 GCF_000687285.1 Phaethon lepturus | reverse complement strand
AAGGAGGCGGGCCTTCACGTGACAGCCTGGCACAGCACGGGAAACAACACAGACCGGCAGCCTCCCCGACGGGACACAGCCGTGGGGAGAAAAGCAAAGTCAACCGCCAGCAGCCACCACATTCAAAATAATTTATCTATTACGCAGTTTGCATTTTAGGCTTGGCTCTTGAAAATGCTCTGTCGCACAAGTTTATTTGCCTCATGCGCTGATCTGCATGCAGTTAGTTCTGTATGCACTCCGCATGCAATCACTTGTAGTTTTGCTGTATCCTATTCCCCATCCATTGAATCCTCCAGACTTGGTCTTAGTCTTATAATCAGATTTAAAAAATATTTTTACATACATATATATATATGTGTGTGTGTGTATGTGTGTGTGTGTGCATACACACACACATTCACTCACTCACTCTACAGGACAGAAATAGTCCTGTATAGGACTCTGGATGGCATTTGATTGCCTGAGGGTAAGCCCACACAGCCATGTGAGAGGACTCTTTTGTTATCTGAAACGCCTACATGTGGCTGGCAAATATGACACAGGACCTGCAGTCCTTTCTGCCATAGCAGATGGGGTAAAATTCCCCAGCAAGGAACCTAAATGGCACTGGAAGCCTATACTTAAAGGGTGTGGATTTCACATTTCATGTGCATGAGGGTGACGTGCCTATAAGCAGTCACTGAAACAGGGTCTTGGACTGAAAGCTATCCGATTCACTCTTAATTTCCACAGTCCGTATAACAACAAACGGTTCTATGGGAAAAAAAAGAAGAAATTATTTAAAAGCTTGTGCATGGTCATCATAAAGAAAACGAGATGACACCAAAATGCAAGTGGCATGACAGCATTAGTAGATCTAATAAGTAAAAACTGGGAAGTGAGAAAACTGAAGCAATATGGAAAAGAGCGCTATTAAAATTGAATTGATACTGGGTTATCTGCCTTTCTGATTTCTCTAAGGAAGTTCTTAAATAAATACTTAGGTATACCACAGAAGTCACCCACAATCAATGTCTACACCATATGAAGATATTTCTTTAACTGTTACTTTAAAGTAAAATGCAAAATAAACTTCTTTATGGCAAAGACGACAGCTCCAATGCTGTTTTGTGCATCACCACTGTCAAGGCACTATTGCTAAATTGTCAAACTTGGAAATAATCACACCGAGGCTGTTCTACATTTTAGCCTAGTGAACCAATGGTAAGGTAAGCCTTTGCTAAAGGAAATATTTCACAGGTTCATTATGCCTTTAAATGACCAACAAAAGAACAGAAAAGCAGCTCAACAATCTATTAGATCAGTAAAATTCTTAAGTCTTATGAAGCAAGACTTCTAGTATGCCTGAAGGAAAAAATAAATGGTTTTTAGCCCTTTCCTAGGATGCCACTTCGTTAGGAGCACAGCCAATGTATCGCTTTTTTCCAGGATGTGTACCAGTGCCACGCTTCCCCAACCCTCCAACAAAGCAATCTCTAACAAGCACTATTTTGAATGACTGTGAAAAAAATAATTCAACATAGTTTCTCTAGTAATATTTCCAAAAGGGCTGCTTCATTACAGCTGGCGCTGTATTACACTGGCTTCCTAATACATTGATCCCTGTGAAAAATTACAGAGTTTTCAAATTAGCAGAGAGATGCTAACCTAGACACTGAAAGTTGTTCTTGTTATTTTTAAAAAAAGGCAAAATAAGTTCCAATCTCACACCAGTAATAAAATGCAGAATCTGGACAGCAGAACTGGTACACTCATACCCTGTGCAGAGCATACTGGAAGAAATTACTTCCACAAAATATTTCAGAAATATATGGGTTTGGGTGCTTGCTCTATTGTTGTCATGCAACTCTGCACATCTTGGGATTGTTGATAAAGAAGGAAGGTAGTTAGAAAAACGGAAAAAAATCTCACATAAATGTTATGTTTCAGAAAAGTTTTCTTTCTTTGTTTTTCAAAAGAACAAAAAATAACAAGTGGTCATTCCCCTCCCTCCCTGCCTCATGAAAATAACATTCCCAGTCTCTCTCACTTCAGAACTGGGAAGACACTGAGGATCCAGGGCAGGAGGGAGCAGATGAATCAGGACCATGGAGTTGAGATCCTGGTTAATGAAAATCGGAGAGACAGGACTGAGATCCAAATTTAGAGTGGCACAGCAGAAAAGTAGAGAGGTGCCCTTTAAGATCTTAGTTTAATGAGCGAAATGGCAACATGCATGGCCTGGAAAGCCGTAATACTGCCAAGGGTAGAATCCAGACAAACTTAACTGTGGGAATCCCCTGTTCTGGGCAGTGTTAACGTATGCATTGATATGCTATAATTAAGGAAATGAAACTGCTTTTCACATTTATTCCCCCCCTGCACTCCCTTAATCCCACATCAGAAGAGTTTGTGAAGGCTCGCCATTACTTGCATGGCAGTGTCTCAGTTTACCCAGGAAGCTGTCCCCAGAAGCAGCTGCAGATGAGTGGGAACCCGATGAGATCACTGCGCCTAACGGTGCGGCTTTAGCACAGGAGACAAGTTTCCAGGATACAGAGGGGCCTCCAGGACTGCACCCACGTGTCTGGGGCCTCTGGGGGCTAAGAGTAATTGCAGCCTAGAGCCATGTATCCAGGCAGCCCCACATTAAAAAGGGGGAAGTGACCTTGGCAGTTTACAGATACACAGACCCTTATTCAGAAGTTATCCCAAGGAGCAGGGAAAGTGGTTTTTATCTTGTCCCTCCTACCTTGTTGCTTCCCTATCTTGTGTGGGAAGTTTGAGGAGGGGTATGAGGAGTCAAAACACTACAAACAACAACAGAGACGTTGGGGAATTTTGTGATTTTCTTGCAGAAATGCATGTATTTTGCATTCAGTAGTAAACAACTAGATCTGCAGTGCCCTTATATGTAGCAAAGATGACAGCAGGACATAAAGCAGGGTTGATAAATATCATTTTTTACGAAGAAGGAAGTACTTCAATAAAACAAGAGGCACGGCTTTGTTGTTCAAACACAGGGTAGGCTGTATTTCGGTTCAGTTCTTGCCTTTGCCGTGGACTCTTGGTGTGACATATCATAATGCAACAGTTATCTGTTGTCCAGGGTGTCATACTGTACTTCCTTTTACCTTCTTTTAACCAGACTATAATCTATTTGATCAGACATGCTCTTCCTATGCACGTGTGGAAGCAGTGTGCCAGGCTCAGTACCTTCACAGTTTCAGCTGGCTTCTCAGCTTTAATAAAAGTCCCATCTTTATCAATGGGACCTTTGTTGGAACTTTCAGCAAGGAAGAGACAAGACTGGATGAGCCATAAAGACAAAACTCTCCTTTCCACACAGCAGCCTCTCTGGTTATTGCTATGGAAAAGCCAGCAGTGCTTCTGCCTGGATTAAACACGCTGTGGGGCACCAGGAGGTCCTCAGGCTTCCTAGCAGTGAAGTTGGCTTTGTCCCTTATCAGTTTCACTTTTTAAGCAAAGTGACAACTGCTTTAAAAAGTTTATTTTGTCACTACCTGCACCTCCCTTCCATTTATCCAATTAAAAAAAAAAAAAACCCACAAAACAATAATGCAAAGAACAAAGCATTAGAAAAAGAAAACCAAAGAACCCCTCCAGGTTATATGAAGACCTATGCACTGCATCCCCTGAACAGCCTGATCCCAAGGACTCTGGGGTCAAGCTCCCCCTGAAGCCACGGGGCAGCACCCAGCGCTGCGCCCTGCGAACCCGCCGCGCTCCAACGAAAAACGCACCGACCCGAGACCGTTCGGCGGCAACGCCGGGGACGCCCTCGGTGGCCG
>NW_010523464.1:0-209 GCF_000687285.1 Phaethon lepturus | reverse complement strand
CCTTGCCACCGGCCGGCGGCTGCCGCTTGCACTCGCCTCTCGGTGGCCGCGCAAAACGCCTGAGCTTTCCACGCACGGGGAGGTTGTTAGAGAAAAGAAAGGAAAAACCGCTCGGGAAGATGCGGGTCAAAGCGCAGAGACTGGGAAACCCTACCAGCCTCCGGGGGCCGGAGAAACACCTTCTCCCCGCCCAACAGCTTCCCGCTGAG
>NW_010523463.1:0-1083 GCF_000687285.1 Phaethon lepturus | reverse complement strand
CCGGGGCAAAGTTCCCAAATCCACAGTTGGTTTTTTTGGGGGGGTGAAGCTGGAAGTGCAGCATCGCGGCACCCCGGGGGATGCCTCCGTCGCAGCGGTTGTCCCCGACTCTTCACCCTTGCTGAAGGCTCTCGCCTGTCCTGCCCCGGCCCGCTTTTCCCCGCTGTGTCCCACAGTGAGGAGTTGCCCACCGCAGCAGGAGGACGTCCCCGTCCCTGTCCCTGACTCTTGGGGGTGTTCGGCACCGGAGCGGGATTGCTGGTGACTGCGGGGGTCCCAAAGCCACCTGTGCGGTGGCCAGAGGAAATATAACCCAGATGCGGGGCAGGATCCTGACCTCCTGTCCCCCCCCGACCTCCCTCGTCATCCTCCAGCCCGACCCAGCAGGTCTCCCTGACGTCGGTACCGCGTGTCTGTGTGTTTTGTGCCGCAAAAAGAGGCCCAAAAGGCCCAAAAGTCCTTACAAACAACACTATTCCTGCAGGATGCTGTCCTCGCCAGAGAGCAAACCACCCAACAACTGCGGGCAAACACGCAAACCACAGCCTTAAAAAGTGCCCAGCGAAGAACGATTTAATTTTGGAGGTAATTTCAAATCATGTAATTATTTGCTTGTTGGGATTCTTTTTTGACTTTCTTAAACTAGACATTGTTTACAGCACTTCCAGGGTCTTTACCGCAAGTGCCAAATAAAGAAGCCTGTCTAATCAGTAATACTTTGTTTGGGAAGAATGATCTTTTCCTGTTATTATTTGGAGCAAGCAGGCTTGGGCTGTGTGTGTAAGTGTGTGCGAGAGGGAGAGACCAACCTGCCAGCTGAATGGTGCAATTAAATATTTCCAGGCGGCTGTCAGGGCACGAGGCTCTGATTTAAGCGCGCGCATGAGCGTGAGCTTAGCTTTAACCGGGGCTGCCCGGGCACTGGGAGCTGTGTGAGCTTGGTGCCGATGTGTCCCCAGAAAGTCTTCACCACCCCAACGGGGCGAGGAGGGATGGGGCTGTGCCGGCTCGGGATGAAGCCCCACTGAGGAGGAAGGTGTTGGGGCAGGATACATCCCCCTGCTCCGAGCCTGCCCCATCCCC
>NW_010523462.1:0-1168 GCF_000687285.1 Phaethon lepturus | reverse complement strand
CGCTACGGGCGTCCCCGCTGCATTGACCGCCCGCGCTGCTGCGGGCCGCTGTCATGCACGGGGAAGGGCCTTGGTTCATGGGTGCCCCCAGGGACACTCTGTCATTCCACATTTTCTGCACAAACCTCTGCCTGTTGAGCGCTCTGCAGGGTTCCCACTGCTTTGGGGTGCTGACTTCTTAGCGTTCCCGCCTGCATTTACGCAAGGGCACCCCATACAAACAAGGCTCCTTCGCTGCCGAGGACCTGTACCGCTTCCCGCGGTCCCCGCACATCTCAGGGGGAAGCTGCTCGCACAAAGCAGCTCTTGGTCTCGTTCCAGGCTGGAACCACAGATATCTTGTTTCTCTGCAGGTCTGATGCCAGCTTGTATTGTGATGATGTTGACATTAGGTTCAGTAAAACGATGAATTCCTGCAAGGTCCTGCAGATCCGCTATGCAAGTGTGGAACGGCTCCTGGAGAGGCTGACGGACCTGCGGTTCCTGAGCATTGACTTTCTGAACACGTTCCTGCATTCGTACCGCGTCTTCACCACTGCCCTGGTCGTCCTTGACAAGCTCATCACGATCTACAAGAAGCCGATCAGTGCCATCCCCGCACGGTGAGGCGGCGCACGGCATCGCGGTGTTGCCCATGCCGGTGACCTCTCCTGCCCCTAAAGGACCGGCACGGTTTATAGGGGCTGCAGCATCGCTCCTTTGTCCCCTCTTCTGTCTCGAGTCAGTCCTCTTGTCCCCAGACCTGTCTGGCCCCGGTGCCACCCCAGGGGTGTTTCACCCGGTCCCCGTGAGTTGTGATACCCCCGAACTGGGGAATCGGATACAGCCGAGCTCTGCGGGTGCCCCCGCTCCTGGGAGGGCTGAGCAGTGGGAGTGGGGCGGCAGGGCCTCGCGCCGGCTGTGCCGTGCCTGGGGGGGCTGGAGAGCATGGCGTGCCCCGGAGACCCAGCACTGCTGGGGCTGCCGGCGGGGATCTCCGCGACCTCTCAGCCAGAGTAGGTGCGAGTTCAGCCTTTCCCTGTCTCTCTGCCAAGGTCCCTGGAGCTCCTGTTTGCAAACAGCCAGAACAACAAGCTGCTGTACGGCGAGCCCCCCAAGTCCCCCAGAGCCAACCGCAAGTTCTCCTCGCCTCCCCCCCTCTCCATCACCAAGTCCTCGTCCCCCAGCC